>NW_028239242.1:0-81193 GCF_036417535.1 Chlamydotis macqueenii
TTAGCAGGCACGGTTGTTGCTGCACGAGAAGTGCCTGCTCCGGAGGCTTCTTGCGAGCAGCGCTAAAAGCACGCGAACATCGCGTTTCTGTGCTTTCCTGAACAGCTTGCGCTGGGACAGTTACAGCCGTGTTTTGCAAGCTGTCCGGGGTTCTGAGGCACTAAAAGTGCGGATGTGTGGCGACTGTCCAAGACGAGAACCGGCTGCTCTGAAAGCCCTTCCTGCTCGTCACGTACGCTTTCTAGCAGCTCTACGGACACACACGCGTCAGCCTCTTCACTGTCCTACACAGCTAGCACGCTGGCAGTTACCGTCAACTTGGAAGCAGCCGCGCAGAAGGCACTCGCCCTGCAACCGGCGAACAGCGCACATTCGCGGCTACACGCGAGCTGGCCGCACTCGGAGCTTTCGCGGCTCTTCTCTCGCTCTTTCCCGCAGAGCTCCGGCGATGCACAACTCGAACCGCGAAAGCCGCAATGAGCTTTGTGCAAGCTGCGCAGAAGAAACAAGGCACTAAACCGGCAAATGTCCAGCTAATCTCCAACGTGAAAAGGCTCAGCAAGGAAAGCTCTTGCTAACAGCCCAGAAGCATTGCGACGCTTCTCTGGATGATTTGCCCACCAACACTTCACATCAGCTCAAGCCGGCTGCCCGGAGGAAAAGAGGCTAGGAAAGATCGTAGCAGGCACGGTTGTTGCTGCACGAGAAGTGCCTGCTCCGGAGGCTTCTTGCGAGCAGCGCTAAAAGCACGCGAACATCGCGTTTCTGTGCTTTCCTGAACAGCTTGCGCTGGGACAGTTACAGCCGTGTTTTGCAAGCTGTCCGGGGTTCTGAGGCACTAAAAGTGCGGATGTGTGGCGACTGTCCAAGACGAGAACCGGCTGCTCTGAAAGCCCTTCCTGCTCGTCACGTACGCTTTCTAGCAGCTCTACGGACACACACGCGTCAGCCTCTTCACTGTCCTACACAGCTAGCACGCTGGCAGTTACCGTCAACTTGGAAGCAGCCGCGCAGAAGGCAGTCGCCCTGCAACCGGCGAACAGCGCACATTCGCGGCTACACGCGAGCTGGCCGCACTCGGAGCTTTCGCGGCTCTTCTCTCGCTCTTTCCCGCAGAGCTCCGGCGATGCACAACTCGAACCGCGAAAGCCGCAATGAGCTTTGTGCAAGCTGCGCAGAAGAAACAAGGCACTAAACCGGCAAATGTCCAGCTAATCTCCAACGTGAAAAGGGTCAGCAAGGAAAGCTCTTGCTAACAGCCCAGAAGCATTGCGACGCTTCTCTGGATGATTTGCCCACCAACACTTCACATCAGCTCAAGCCGGCTGCCCGGAGGAAAAGAGGCTAGGAAAGATCGTAGCAGGCACGGTTGTTGCTGCACGAGAAGTGCCTGCTCCGGAGGCTTCTTGCGAGCAGCGCTAAAAGCACGCGAACATCGCGTTTCTGTGCTTTCCTGAACAGCTTGCGCTGGGACAGTTACAGCCGTGTTTTGCAAGCTGTCCGGGGTTCTGAGGCACTAAAAGTGCGGATGTGTGGCGACTGTCCAAGACGAGAACCGGCTGCTCTGAAAGCCCTTCCTGCTCGTCACGTACGCTTTCTAGCAGCTCTACGGACACACACGCGTCAGCCTCTTCACTGTCCTACACAGCTAGCACGCTGGCAGTTACCGTCAACTTGGAAGCAGCCGCGCAGAAGGCACTCGCCCTGCAACCGGCGAACAGCGCACATTCGCGGCTACACGCGAGCTGGCCGCACTCGGAGCTTTCGCGGCTCTTCTCTCGCTCTTTCCCGCAGAGCTCCGGCGATGCACAACTCGAACCGCGAAAGCCGCAATGAGCTTTGTGCAAGCTGCGCAGAAGAAACAAGGCACTAAACCGGCAAATGTCCAGCTAATCTCCAACGTGAAAAGGCTCAGCAAGGAAAGCTCTTGCTAACAGCCCAGAAGCATTGCGACGCTTCTCTGGATGATTTGCCCACCAACACTTCACATCAGCTCAAGCCGGCTGCCCGGAGGAAAAGAGGCTAGGAAAGATCGTAGCAGGCACGGTTGTTGCTGCACGAGAAGTGCCTGCTCCGGAGGCTTCTTGCGAGCAGCGCTAAAAGCACGCGAACATCGCGTTTCTGTGCTTTCCTGAACAGCTTGCGCTGGGACAGTTACAGCCGTGTTTTGCAAGCTGTCCGGGGTTCTGAGGCACTAAAAGTGCGGATGTGTGGCGACTGTCCAAGACGAGAACCGGCTGCTCTGAAAGCCCTTCCTGCTCGTCACGTACGCTTTCTAGCAGCTCTACGGACACACACGCGTCAGCCTCTTCACTGTCCTACACAGCTAGCACGCTGGCAGTTACCGTCAACTTGGAAGCAGCCGCGCAGAAGGCAGTCGCCCTGCAACCGGCGAACAGCGCACATTCGCGGCTACACGCGAGCTGGCCGCACTCGGAGCTTTCGCGGCTCTTCTCTCGCTCTTTCCCGCAGAGCTCCGGCGATGCACAACTCGAACCGCGAAAGCCGCAATGAGCTTTGTGCAAGCTGCGCAGAAGAAACAAGGCACTAAACCGGCAAATGTCCAGCTAATCTCCAACGTGAAAAGGGTCAGCAAGGAAAGCTCTTGCTAACAGCCCAGAAGCATTGCGACTCTTCTCTGGATGATTTGCCCACCAACACTTCACATCAGCTCAAGCCGGCTGCCCGGAGGAAAAGAGGCTAGGAAAGATCGTAGCAGGCACGGTTGTTGCTGCACGAGAAGTGCCTGCTCCGGAGGCTTCTTGCGAGCAGCGCTAAAAGCACGCGAACATCGCGTTTCTGTGCTTTCCTGAACAGCTTGCGCTGGGACAGTTACAGCCGTGTTTTGCAAGCTGTCCGGGGTTCTGAGGCACTAAAAGTGCGGATGTGTGGCGACTGTGCAAGACGAGAACCGGCTGCTCTGAAAGCCCTTCCTGCTCGTCACGTACGCTTTCTAGCAGCTCTACGGACACACACGCGTCAGCCTCTTCACTGTCCTACACAGCTAGCACGCTGGCAGTTACCGTCAACTTGGAAGCAGCCGCGCAGAAGGCAGTCGCCCTGCAACCGGCGAACAGCGCACATTCGCGGCTACACGCGAGCTGGCCGCACTCGGAGCTTTCGCGGCTCTTCTCTCGCTCTTTCCCGCAGAGCTCCGGCGATGCACAACTCGAACCGCGAAAGCCGCAATGAGCTTTGTGCAAGCTGCGCAGAAGAAACAAGGCACTAAACCGGCAAATGTCCAGCTAATCTCCAACGTGAAAAGGGTCAGCAAGGAAAGCTCTTGCTAACAGCCCAGAAGCATTGCGACGCTTCTCTGGATGATTTGCCCACCAACACTTCACATCAGCTCAAGCCGGCTGCCCGGAGGAAAAGAGGCTAGGAAAGATCGTAGCAGGCACGGTTGTTGCTGCACGAGAAGTGCCTGCTCCGGAGGCTTCTTGCGAGCAGCGCTAAAAGCACGCGAACATCGCGTTTCTGTGCTTTCCTGAACAGCTTGCGCTGGGACAGTTACAGCCGTGTTTTGCAAGCTGTCCGGGGTTCTGAGGCACTAAAAGTGCGGATGTGTGGCGACTGTCCAAGACGAGAACCGGCTGCTCTGAAAGCCCTTCCTGCTCGTCACGTACGCTTTCTAGCAGCTCTACGGACACACACGCGTCAGCCTCTTCACTGTCCTACACAGCTAGCACGCTGGCAGTTACCGTCAACTTGGAAGCAGCCGCGCAGAAGGCAGTCGCCCTGCAACCGGCGAACAGCGCACATTCGCGGCTACACGCGAGCTGGCCGCACTCGGAGCTTTCGCGGCTCTTCTCTCGCTCTTTCCCGCAGAGCTCCGGCGATGCACAACTCGAACCGCGAAAGCCGCAATGAGCTTTGTGCAAGCTGCGCAGAAGAAACAAGGCACTAAACCGGCAAATGTCCAGCTAATCTCCAACGTGAAAAGGGTCAGCAAGGAAAGCTCTTGCTAACAGCCCAGAAGCATTGCGACTCTTCTCTGGATGATTTGCCCACCAACACTTCACATCAGCTCAAGCCGGCTGCCCGGAGGAAAAGAGGCTAGGAAAGATCGTAGCAGGCACGGTTGTTGCTGCACGAGAAGTGCCTGCTCCGGAGGCTTCTTGCGAGCAGCGCTAAAAGCACGCGAACATCGCGTTTCTGTGCTTTCCTGAACAGCTTGCGCTGGGACAGTTACAGCCGTGTTTTGCAAGCTGTCCGGGGTTCTGAGGCACTAAAAGTGCGGATGTGTGGCGACTGTGCAAGACGAGAACCGGCTGCTCTGAAAGCCCTTCCTGCTCGTCACGTACGCTTTCTAGCAGCTCTACGGACACACACGCGTCAGCCTCTTCACTGTCCTACACAGCTAGCACGCTGGCAGTTACCGTCAACTTGGAAGCAGCCGCGCAGAAGGCAGTCGCCCTGCAACCGGCGAACAGCGCACATTCGCGGCTACACGCGAGCTGGCCGCACTCGGAGCTTTCGCGGCTCTTCTCTCGCTCTTTCCCGCAGAGCTCCGGCGATGCACAACTCGAACCGCGAAAGCCGCAATGAGCTTTGTGCAAGCTGCGCAGAAGAAACAAGGCACTAAACCGGCAAATGTCCAGCTAATCTCCAACGTGAAAAGGCTCAGCAAGGAAAGCTCTTGCTAACAGCCCAGAAGCATTGCGACGCTTCTCTGGATGATTTGCCCACCAACACTTCACATCAGCTCAAGCCGGCTGCCCGGAGGAAAAGAGGCTAGGAAAGATCGTAGCAGGCACGGTTGTTGCTGCACGAGAAGTGCCTGCTCCGGAGGCTTCTTGCGAGCAGCGCTAAAAGCACGCGAACATCGCGTTTCTGTGCTTTCCTGAACAGCTTGCGCTGGGACAGTTACAGCCGTGTTTTGCAAGCTGTCCGGGGTTCTGAGGCACTAAAAGTGCGGATGTGTGGCGACTGTCCAAGACGAGAACCGGCTGCTCTGAAAGCCCTTCCTGCTCGTCACGTACGCTTTCTAGCAGCTCTACGGACACACACGCGTCAGCCTCTTCACTGTCCTACACAGCTAGCACGCTGGCAGTTACCGTCAACTTGGAAGCAGCCGCGCAGAAGGCAGTCGCCCTGCAACCGGCGAACAGCGCACATTCGCGGCTACACGCGAGCTGGCCGCACTCGGAGCTTTCGCGGCTCTTCTCTCGCTCTTTCCCGCAGAGCTCCGGCGATGCACAACTCGAACCGCGAAAGCCGCAATGAGCTTTGTGCAAGCTGCGCAGAAGAAACAAGGCACTAAACCGGCAAATGTCCAGCTAATCTCCAACGTGAAAAGGGTCAGCAAGGAAAGCTCTTGCTAACAGCCCAGAAGCATTGCGACGCTTCTCTGGATGATTTGCCCACCAACACTTCACATCAGCTCAAGCCGGCTGCCCGGAGGAAAAGAGGCTAGGAAAGATCGTAGCAGGCACGGTTGTTGCTGCACGAGAAGTGCCTGCTCCGGAGGCTTCTTGCGAGCAGCGCTAAAAGCACGCGAACATCGCGTTTCTGTGCTTTCCTGAACAGCTTGCGCTGGGACAGTTACAGCCGTGTTTTGCAAGCTGTCCGGGGTTCTGAGGCACTAAAAGTGCGGATGTGTGGCGACTGTGCAAGACGAGAACCGGCTGCTCTGAAAGCCCTTCCTGCTCGTCACGTACGCTTTCTAGCAGCTCTACGGACACACACGCGTCAGCCTCTTCACTGTCCTACACAGCTAGCACGCTGGCAGTTACCGTCAACTTGGAAGCAGCCGCGCAGAAGGCACTCGCCCTGCAACCGGCGAACAGCGCACATTCGCGGCTACACGCGAGCTGGCCGCACTCGGAGCTTTCGCGGCTCTTCTCTCGCTCTTTCCCGCAGAGCTCCGGCGATGCACAACTCGAACCGCGAAAGCCGCAATGAGCTTTGTGCAAGCTGCGCAGAAGAAACAAGGCACTAAACCGGCAAATGTCCAGCTAATCTCCAACGTGAAAAGGCTCAGCAAGGAAAGCTCTTGCTAACAGCCCAGAAGCATTGCGACGCTTCTCTGGATGATTTGCCCACCAACACTTCACATCAGCTCAAGCCGGCTGCCCGGAGGAAAAGAGGCTAGGAAAGATCGTAGCAGGCACGGTTGTTGCTGCACGAGAAGTGCCTGCTCCGGAGGCTTCTTGCGAGCAGCGCTAAAAGCACGCGAACATCGCGTTTCTGTGCTTTCCTGAACAGCTTGCGCTGGGACAGTTACAGCCGTGTTTTGCAAGCTGTCCGGGGTTCTGAGGCACTAAAAGTGCGGATGTGTGGCGACTGTGCAAGACGAGAACCGGCTGCTCTGAAAGCCCTTCCTGCTCGTCACGTACGCTTTCTAGCAGCTCTACGGACACACACGCGTCAGCCTCTTCACTGTCCTACACAGCTAGCACGCTGGCAGTTACCGTCAACTTGGAAGCAGCCGCGCAGAAGGCACTCGCCCTGCAACCGGCGAACAGCGCACATTCGCGGCTACACGCGAGCTGGCCGCACTCGGAGCTTTCGCGGCTCTTCTCTCGCTCTTTCCCGCAGAGCTCCGGCGATGCACAACTCGAACCGCGAAAGCCGCAATGAGCTTTGTGCAAGCTGCGCAGAAGAAACAAGGCACTAAACCGGCAAATGTCCAGCTAATCTCCAACGTGAAAAGGCTCAGCAAGGAAAGCTCTTGCTAACAGCCCAGAAGCATTGCGACGCTTCTCTGGATGATTTGCCCACCAACACTTCACATCAGCTCAAGCCGGCTGCCCGGAGGAAAAGAGGCTAGGAAAGATCGTAGCAGGCACGGTTGTTGCTGCACGAGAAGTGCCTGCTCCGGAGGCTTCTTGCGAGCAGCGCTAAAAGCACGCGAACATCGCGTTTCTGTGCTTTCCTGAACAGCTTGCGCTGGGACAGTTACAGCCGTGTTTTGCAAGCTGTCCGGGGTTCTGAGGCACTAAAAGTGCGGATGTGTGGCGACTGTGCAAGACGAGAACCGGCTGCTCTGAAAGCCCTTCCTGCTCGTCACGTACGCTTTCTAGCAGCTCTACGGACACACACGCGTCAGCCTCTTCACTGTCCTACACAGCTAGCACGCTGGCAGTTACCGTCAACTTGGAAGCAGCCGCGCAGAAGGCAGTCGCCCTGCAACCGGCGAACAGCGCACATTCGCGGCTACACGCGAGCTGGCCGCACTCGGAGCTTTCGCGGCTCTTCTCTCGCTCTTTCCCGCAGAGCTCCGGCGATGCACAACTCGAACCGCGAAAGCCGCAATGAGCTTTGTGCAAGCTGCGCAGAAGAAACAAGGCACTAAACCGGCAAATGTCCAGCTAATCTCCAACGTGAAAAGGGTCAGCAAGGAAAGCTCTTGCTAACAGCCCAGAAGCATTGCGACGCTTCTCTGGATGATTTGCCCACCAACACTTCACATCAGCTCAAGCCGGCTGCCCGGAGGAAAAGAGGCTAGGAAAGATCGTAGCAGGCACGGTTGTTGCTGCACGAGAAGTGCCTGCTCCGGAGGCTTCTTGCGAGCAGCGCTAAAAGCACGCGAACATCGCGTTTCTGTGCTTTCCTGAACAGCTTGCGCTGGGACAGTTACAGCCGTGTTTTGCAAGCTGTCCGGGGTTCTGAGGCACTAAAAGTGCGGATGTGTGGCGACTGTGCAAGACGAGAACCGGCTGCTCTGAAAGCCCTTCCTGCTCGTCACGTACGCTTTCTAGCAGCTCTACGGACACACACGCGTCAGCCTCTTCACTGTCCTACACAGCTAGCACGCTGGCAGTTACCGTCAACTTGGAAGCAGCCGCGCAGAAGGCACTCGCCCTGCAACCGGCGAACAGCGCACATTCGCGGCTACACGCGAGCTGGCCGCACTCGGAGCTTTCGCGGCTCTTCTCTCGCTCTTTCCCGCAGAGCTCCGGCGATGCACAACTCGAACCGCGAAAGCCGCAATGAGCTTTGTGCAAGCTGCGCAGAAGAAACAAGGCACTAAACCGGCAAATGTCCAGCTAATCTCCAACGTGAAAAGGGTCAGCAAGGAAAGCTCTTGCTAACAGCCCAGAAGCATTGCGACGCTTCTCTGGATGATTTGCCCACCAACACTTCACATCAGCTCAAGCCGGCTGCCCGGAGGAAAAGAGGCTAGGAAAGATCGTAGCAGGCACGGTTGTTGCTGCACGAGAAGTGCCTGCTCCGGAGGCTTCTTGCGAGCAGCGCTAAAAGCACGCGAACATCGCGTTTCTGTGCTTTCCTGAACAGCTTGCGCTGGGACAGTTACAGCCGTGTTTTGCAAGCTGTCCGGGGTTCTGAGGCACTAAAAGTGCGGATGTGTGGCGACTGTGCAAGACGAGAACCGGCTGCTCTGAAAGCCCTTCCTGCTCGTCACGTACGCTTTCTAGCAGCTCTACGGACACACACGCGTCAGCCTCTTCACTGTCCTACACAGCTAGCACGCTGGCAGTTACCGTCAACTTGGAAGCAGCCGCGCAGAAGGCACTCGCCCTGCAACCGGCGAACAGCGCACATTCGCGGCTACACGCGAGCTGGCCGCACTCGGAGCTTTCGCGGCTCTTCTCTCGCTCTTTCCCGCAGAGCTCCGGCGATGCACAACTCGAACCGCGAAAGCCGCAATGAGCTTTGTGCAAGCTGCGCAGAAGAAACAAGGCACTAAACCGGCAAATGTCCAGCTAATCTCCAACGTGAAAAGGGTCAGCAAGGAAAGCTCTTGCTAACAGCCCAGAAGCATTGCGACGCTTCTCTGGATGATTTGCCCACCAACACTTCACATCAGCTCAAGCCGGCTGCCCGGAGGAAAAGAGGCTAGGAAAGATCGTAGCAGGCACGGTTGTTGCTGCACGAGAAGTGCCTGCTCCGGAGGCTTCTTGCGAGCAGCGCTAAAAGCACGCGAACATCGCGTTTCTGTGCTTTCCTGAACAGCTTGCGCTGGGACAGTTACAGCCGTGTTTTGCAAGCTGTCCGGGGTTCTGAGGCACTAAAAGTGCGGATGTGTGGCGACTGTGCAAGACGAGAACCGGCTGCTCTGAAAGCCCTTCCTGCTCGTCACGTACGCTTTCTAGCAGCTCTACGGACACACACGCGTCAGCCTCTTCACTGTCCTACACAGCTAGCACGCTGGCAGTTACCGTCAACTTGGAAGCAGCCGCGCAGAAGGCACTCGCCCTGCAACCGGCGAACAGCGCACATTCGCGGCTACACGCGAGCTGGCCGCACTCGGAGCTTTCGCGGCTCTTCTCTCGCTCTTTCCCGCAGAGCTCCGGCGATGCACAACTCGAACCGCGAAAGCCGCAATGAGCTTTGTGCAAGCTGCGCAGAAGAAACAAGGCACTAAACCGGCAAATGTCCAGCTAATCTCCAACGTGAAAAGGGTCAGCAAGGAAAGCTCTTGCTAACAGCCCAGAAGCATTGCGACGCTTCTCTGGATGATTTGCCCACCAACACTTCACATCAGCTCAAGCCGGCTGCCCGGAGGAAAAGAGGCTAGGAAAGATCGTAGCAGGCACGGTTGTTGCTGCACGAGAAGTGCCTGCTCCGGAGGCTTCTTGCGAGCAGCGCTAAAAGCACGCGAACATCGCGTTTCTGTGCTTTCCTGAACAGCTTGCGCTGGGACAGTTACAGCCGTGTTTTGCAAGCTGTCCGGGGTTCTGAGGCACTAAAAGTGCGGATGTGTGGCGACTGTGCAAGACGAGAACCGGCTGCTCTGAAAGCCCTTCCTGCTCGTCACGTACGCTTTCTAGCAGCTCTACGGACACACACGCGTCAGCCTCTTCACTGTCCTACACAGCTAGCACGCTGGCAGTTACCGTCAACTTGGAAGCAGCCGCGCAGAAGGCACTCGCCCTGCAACCGGCGAACAGCGCACATTCGCGGCTACACGCGAGCTGGCCGCACTCGGAGCTTTCGCGGCTCTTCTCTCGCTCTTTCCCGCAGAGCTCCGGCGATGCACAACTCGAACCGCGAAAGCCGCAATGAGCTTTGTGCAAGCTGCGCAGAAGAAACAAGGCACTAAACCGGCAAATGTCCAGCTAATCTCCAACGTGAAAAGGCTCAGCAAGGAAAGCTCTTGCTAACAGCCCAGAAGCATTGCGACGCTTCTCTGGATGATTTGCCCACCAACACTTCACATCAGCTCAAGCCGGCTGCCCGGAGGAAAAGAGGCTAGGAAAGATCGTAGCAGGCACGGTTGTTGCTGCACGAGAAGTGCCTGCTCCGGAGGCTTCTTGCGAGCAGCGCTAAAAGCACGCGAACATCGCGTTTCTGTGCTTTCCTGAACAGCTTGCGCTGGGACAGTTACAGCCGTGTTTTGCAAGCTGTCCGGGGTTCTGAGGCACTAAAAGTGCGGATGTGTGGCGACTGTGCAAGACGAGAACCGGCTGCTCTGAAAGCCCTTCCTGCTCGTCACGTACGCTTTCTAGCAGCTCTACGGACACACACGCGTCAGCCTCTTCACTGTCCTACACAGCTAGCACGCTGGCAGTTACCGTCAACTTGGAAGCAGCCGCGCAGAAGGCACTCGCCCTGCAACCGGCGAACAGCGCACATTCGCGGCTACACGCGAGCTGGCCGCACTCGGAGCTTTCGCGGCTCTTCTCTCGCTCTTTCCCGCAGAGCTCCGGCGATGCACAACTCGAACCGCGAAAGCCGCAATGAGCTTTGTGCAAGCTGCGCAGAAGAAACAAGGCACTAAACCGGCAAATGTCCAGCTAATCTCCAACGTGAAAAGGGTCAGCAAGGAAAGCTCTTGCTAACAGCCCAGAAGCATTGCGACGCTTCTCTGGATGATTTGCCCACCAACACTTCACATCAGCTCAAGCCGGCTGCCCGGAGGAAAAGAGGCTAGGAAAGATCGTAGCAGGCACGGTTGTTGCTGCACGAGAAGTGCCTGCTCCGGAGGCTTCTTGCGAGCAGCGCTAAAAGCACGCGAACATCGCGTTTCTGTGCTTTCCTGAACAGCTTGCGCTGGGACAGTTACAGCCGTGTTTTGCAAGCTGTCCGGGGTTCTGAGGCACTAAAAGTGCGGATGTGTGGCGACTGTGCAAGACGAGAACCGGCTGCTCTGAAAGCCCTTCCTGCTCGTCACGTACGCTTTCTAGCAGCTCTACGGACACACACGCGTCAGCCTCTTCACTGTCCTACACAGCTAGCACGCTGGCAGTTACCGTCAACTTGGAAGCAGCCGCGCAGAAGGCACTCGCCCTGCAACCGGCGAACAGCGCACATTCGCGGCTACACGCGAGCTGGCCGCACTCGGAGCTTTCGCGGCTCTTCTCTCGCTCTTTCCCGCAGAGCTCCGGCGATGCACAACTCGAACCGCGAAAGCCGCAATGAGCTTTGTGCAAGCTGCGCAGAAGAAACAAGGCACTAAACCGGCAAATGTCCAGCTAATCTCCAACGTGAAAAGGCTCAGCAAGGAAAGCTCTTGCTAACAGCCCAGAAGCATTGCGACGCTTCTCTGGATGATTTGCCCACCAACACTTCACATCAGCTCAAGCCGGCTGCCCGGAGGAAAAGAGGCTAGGAAAGATCGTAGCAGGCACGGTTGTTGCTGCACGAGAAGTGCCTGCTCCGGAGGCTTCTTGCGAGCAGCGCTAAAAGCACGCGAACATCGCGTTTCTGTGCTTTCCTGAACAGCTTGCGCTGGGACAGTTACAGCCGTGTTTTGCAAGCTGTCCGGGGTTCTGAGGCACTAAAAGTGCGGATGTGTGGCGACTGTGCAAGACGAGAACCGGCTGCTCTGAAAGCCCTTCCTGCTCGTCACGTACGCTTTCTAGCAGCTCTACGGACACACACGCGTCAGCCTCTTCACTGTCCTACACAGCTAGCACGCTGGCAGTTACCGTCAACTTGGAAGCAGCCGCGCAGAAGGCACTCGCCCTGCAACCGGCGAACAGCGCACATTCGCGGCTACACGCGAGCTGGCCGCACTCGGAGCTTTCGCGGCTCTTCTCTCGCTCTTTCCCGCAGAGCTCCGGCGATGCACAACTCGAACCGCGAAAGCCGCAATGAGCTTTGTGCAAGCTGCGCAGAAGAAACAAGGCACTAAACCGGCAAATGTCCAGCTAATCTCCAACGTGAAAAGGGTCAGCAAGGAAAGCTCTTGCTAACAGCCCAGAAGCATTGCGACGCTTCTCTGGATGATTTGCCCACCAACACTTCACATCAGCTCAAGCCGGCTGCCCGGAGGAAAAGAGGCTAGGAAAGATCGTAGCAGGCACGGTTGTTGCTGCACGAGAAGTGCCTGCTCCGGAGGCTTCTTGCGAGCAGCGCTAAAAGCACGCGAACATCGCGTTTCTGTGCTTTCCTGAACAGCTTGCGCTGGGACAGTTACAGCCGTGTTTTGCAAGCTGTCCGGGGTTCTGAGGCACTAAAAGTGCGGATGTGTGGCGACTGTGCAAGACGAGAACCGGCTGCTCTGAAAGCCCTTCCTGCTCGTCACGTACGCTTTCTAGCAGCTCTACGGACACACACGCGTCAGCCTCTTCACTGTCCTACACAGCTAGCACGCTGGCAGTTACCGTCAACTTGGAAGCAGCCGCGCAGAAGGCACTCGCCCTGCAACCGGCGAACAGCGCACATTCGCGGCTACACGCGAGCTGGCCGCACTCGGAGCTTTCGCGGCTCTTCTCTCGCTCTTTCCCGCAGAGCTCCGGCGATGCACAACTCGAACCGCGAAAGCCGCAATGAGCTTTGTGCAAGCTGCGCAGAAGAAACAAGGCACTAAACCGGCAAATGTCCAGCTAATCTCCAACGTGAAAAGGGTCAGCAAGGAAAGCTCTTGCTAACAGCCCAGAAGCATTGCGACGCTTCTCTGGATGATTTGCCCACCAACACTTCACATCAGCTCAAGCCGGCTGCCCGGAGGAAAAGAGGCTAGGAAAGATCGTAGCAGGCACGGTTGTTGCTGCACGAGAAGTGCCTGCTCCGGAGGCTTCTTGCGAGCAGCGCTAAAAGCACGCGAACATCGCGTTTCTGTGCTTTCCTGAACAGCTTGCGCTGGGACAGTTACAGCCGTGTTTTGCAAGCTGTCCGGGGTTCTGAGGCACTAAAAGTGCGGATGTGTGGCGACTGTGCAAGACGAGAACCGGCTGCTCTGAAAGCCCTTCCTGCTCGTCACGTACGCTTTCTAGCAGCTCTACGGACACACACGCGTCAGCCTCTTCACTGTCCTACACAGCTAGCACGCTGGCAGTTACCGTCAACTTGGAAGCAGCCGCGCAGAAGGCAGTCGCCCTGCAACCGGCGAACAGCGCACATTCGCGGCTACACGCGAGCTGGCCGCACTCGGAGCTTTCGCGGCTCTTCTCTCGCTCTTTCCCGCAGAGCTCCGGCGATGCACAACTCGAACCGCGAAAGCCGTAATGAGCTTTGTGCAAGCTGCGCAGAAGAAACAAGGCACTAAACCGGCAAATGTCCAGCTAATCTCCAACGTGAAAAGGGTCAGCAAGGAAAGCTCTTGCTAACAGCCCAGAAGCATTGCGACGCTTCTCTGGATGATTTGCCCACCAACACTTCACATCAGCTCAAGCCGGCTGCCCGGAGGAAAAGAGGCTAGGAAAGATCGTAGCAGGCACGGTTGTTGCTGCACGAGAAGTGCCTGCTCCGGAGGCTTCTTGCGAGCAGCGCTAAAAGCACGCGAACATCGCGTTTCTGTGCTTTCCTGAACAGCTTGCGCTGGGACAGTTACAGCCGTGTTTTGCAAGCTGTCCGGGGTTCTGAGGCACTAAAAGTGCGGATGTGTGGCGACTGTGCAAGACGAGAACCGGCTGCTCTGAAAGCCCTTCCTGCTCGTCACGTACGCTTTCTAGCAGCTCTACGGACACACACGCGTCAGCCTCTTCACTGTCCTACACAGCTAGCACGCTGGCAGTTACCGTCAACTTGGAAGCAGCCGCGCAGAAGGCACTCGCCCTGCAACCGGCGAACAGCGCACATTCGCGGCTACACGCGAGCTGGCCGCACTCGGAGCTTTCGCGGCTCTTCTCTCGCTCTTTCCCGCAGAGCTCCGGCGATGCACAACTCGAACCGCGAAAGCCGCAATGAGCTTTGTGCAAGCTGCGCAGAAGAAACAAGGCACTAAACCGGCAAATGTCCAGCTAATCTCCAACGTGAAAAGGGTCAGCAAGGAAAGCTCTTGCTAACAGCCCAGAAGCATTGCGACGCTTCTCTGGATGATTTGCCCACCAACACTTCACATCAGCTCAAGCCGGCTGCCCGGAGGAAAAGAGGCTAGGAAAGATCGTAGCAGGCACGGTTGTTGCTGCACGAGAAGTGCCTGCTCCGGAGGCTTCTTGCGAGCAGCGCTAAAAGCACGCGAACATCGCGTTTCTGTGCTTTCCTGAACAGCTTGCGCTGGGACAGTTACAGCCGTGTTTTGCAAGCTGTCCGGGGTTCTGAGGCACTAAAAGTGCGGATGTGTGGCGACTGTGCAAGACGAGAACCGGCTGCTCTGAAAGCCCTTCCTGCTCGTCACGTACGCTTTCTAGCAGCTCTACGGACACACACGCGTCAGCCTCTTCACTGTCCTACACAGCTAGCACGCTGGCAGTTACCGTCAACTTGGAAGCAGCCGCGCAGAAGGCACTCGCCCTGCAACCGGCGAACAGCGCACATTCGCGGCTACACGCGAGCTGGCCGCACTCGGAGCTTTCGCGGCTCTTCTCTCGCTCTTTCCCGCAGAGCTCCGGCGATGCACAACTCGAACCGCGAAAGCCGCAATGAGCTTTGTGCAAGCTGCGCAGAAGAAACAAGGCACTAAACCGGCAAATGTCCAGCTAATCTCCAACGTGAAAAGGGTCAGCAAGGAAAGCTCTTGCTAACAGCCCAGAAGCATTGCGACGCTTCTCTGGATGATTTGCCCACCAACACTTCACATCAGCTCAAGCCGGCTGCCCGGAGGAAAAGAGGCTAGGAAAGATCGTAGCAGGCACGGTTGTTGCTGCACGAGAAGTGCCTGCTCCGGAGGCTTCTTGCGAGCAGCGCTAAAAGCACGCGAACATCGCGTTTCTGTGCTTTCCTGAACAGCTTGCGCTGGGACAGTTACAGCCGTGTTTTGCAAGCTGTCCGGGGTTCTGAGGCACTAAAAGTGCGGATGTGTGGCGACTGTGCAAGACGAGAACCGGCTGCTCTGAAAGCCCTTCCTGCTCGTCACGTACGCTTTCTAGCAGCTCTACGGACACACACGCGTCAGCCTCTTCACTGTCCTACACAGCTAGCACGCTGGCAGTTACCGTCAACTTGGAAGCAGCCGCGCAGAAGGCACTCGCCCTGCAACCGGCGAACAGCGCACATTCGCGGCTACACGCGAGCTGGCCGCACTCGGAGCTTTCGCGGCTCTTCTCTCGCTCTTTCCCGCAGAGCTCCGGCGATGCACAACTCGAACCGCGAAAGCCGCAATGAGCTTTGTGCAAGCTGCGCAGAAGAAACAAGGCACTAAACCGGCAAATGTCCAGCTAATCTCCAACGTGAAAAGGCTCAGCAAGGAAAGCTCTTGCTAACAGCCCAGAAGCATTGCGACGCTTCTCTGGATGATTTGCCCACCAACACTTCACATCAGCTCAAGCCGGCTGCCCGGAGGAAAAGAGGCTAGGAAAGATCGTAGCAGGCACGGTTGTTGCTGCACGAGAAGTGCCTGCTCCGGAGGCTTCTTGCGAGCAGCGCTAAAAGCACGCGAACATCGCGTTTCTGTGCTTTCCTGAACAGCTTGCGCTGGGACAGTTACAGCCGTGTTTTGCAAGCTGTCCGGGGTTCTGAGGCACTAAAAGTGCGGATGTGTGGCGACTGTGCAAGACGAGAACCGGCTGCTCTGAAAGCCCTTCCTGCTCGTCACGTACGCTTTCTAGCAGCTCTACGGACACACACGCGTCAGCCTCTTCACTGTCCTACACAGCTAGCACGCTGGCAGTTACCGTCAACTTGGAAGCAGCCGCGCAGAAGGCACTCGCCCTGCAACCGGCGAACAGCGCACATTCGCGGCTACACGCGAGCTGGCCGCACTCGGAGCTTTCGCGGCTCTTCTCTCGCTCTTTCCCGCAGAGCTCCGGCGATGCACAACTCGAACCGCGAAAGCCGCAATGAGCTTTGTGCAAGCTGCGCAGAAGAAACAAGGCACTAAACCGGCAAATGTCCAGCTAATCTCCAACGTGAAAAGGGTCAGCAAGGAAAGCTCTTGCTAACAGCCCAGAAGCATTGCGACGCTTCTCTGGATGATTTGCCCACCAACACTTCACATCAGCTCAAGCCGGCTGCCCGGAGGAAAAGAGGCTAGGAAAGATCGTAGCAGGCACGGTTGTTGCTGCACGAGAAGTGCCTGCTCCGGAGGCTTCTTGCGAGCAGCGCTAAAAGCACGCGAACATCGCGTTTCTGTGCTTTCCTGAACAGCTTGCGCTGGGACAGTTACAGCCGTGTTTTGCAAGCTGTCCGGGGTTCTGAGGCACTAAAAGTGCGGATGTGTGGCGACTGTGCAAGACGAGAACCGGCTGCTCTGAAAGCCCTTCCTGCTCGTCACGTACGCTTTCTAGCAGCTCTACGGACACACACGCGTCAGCCTCTTCACTGTCCTACACAGCTAGCACGCTGGCAGTTACCGTCAACTTGGAAGCAGCCGCGCAGAAGGCACTCGCCCTGCAACCGGCGAACAGCGCACATTCGCGGCTACACGCGAGCTGGCCGCACTCGGAGCTTTCGCGGCTCTTCTCTCGCTCTTTCCCGCAGAGCTCCGGCGATGCACAACTCGAACCGCGAAAGCCGCAATGAGCTTTGTGCAAGCTGCGCAGAAGAAACAAGGCACTAAACCGGCAAATGTCCAGCTAATCTCCAACGTGAAAAGGCTCAGCAAGGAAAGCTCTTGCTAACAGCCCAGAAGCATTGCGACGCTTCTCTGGATGATTTGCCCACCAACACTTCACATCAGCTCAAGCCGGCTGCCCGGAGGAAAAGAGGCTAGGAAAGATCGTAGCAGGCACGGTTGTTGCTGCACGAGAAGTGCCTGCTCCGGAGGCTTCTTGCGAGCAGCGCTAAAAGCACGCGAACATCGCGTTTCTGTGCTTTCCTGAACAGCTTGCGCTGGGACAGTTACAGCCGTGTTTTGCAAGCTGTCCGGGGTTCTGAGGCACTAAAAGTGCGGATGTGTGGCGACTGTGCAAGACGAGAACCGGCTGCTCTGAAAGCCCTTCCTGCTCGTCACGTACGCTTTCTAGCAGCTCTACGGACACACACGCGTCAGCCTCTTCACTGTCCTACACAGCTAGCACGCTGGCAGTTACCGTCAACTTGGAAGCAGCCGCGCAGAAGGCACTCGCCCTGCAACCGGCGAACAGCGCACATTCGCGGCTACACGCGAGCTGGCCGCACTCGGAGCTTTCGCGGCTCTTCTCTCGCTCTTTCCCGCAGAGCTCCGGCGATGCACAACTCGAACCGCGAAAGCCGCAATGAGCTTTGTGCAAGCTGCGCAGAAGAAACAAGGCACTAAACCGGCAAATGTCCAGCTAATCTCCAACGTGAAAAGGCTCAGCAAGGAAAGCTCTTGCTAACAGCCCAGAAGCATTGCGACGCTTCTCTGGATGATTTGCCCACCAACACTTCACATCAGCTCAAGCCGGCTGCCCGGAGGAAAAGAGGCTAGGAAAGATCGTAGCAGGCACGGTTGTTGCTGCACGAGAAGTGCCTGCTCCGGAGGCTTCTTGCGAGCAGCGCTAAAAGCACGCGAACATCGCGTTTCTGTGCTTTCCTGAACAGCTTGCGCTGGGACAGTTACAGCCGTGTTTTGCAAGCTGTCCGGGGTTCTGAGGCACTAAAAGTGCGGATGTGTGGCGACTGTGCAAGACGAGAACCGGCTGCTCTGAAAGCCCTTCCTGCTCGTCACGTACGCTTTCTAGCAGCTCTACGGACACACACGCGTCAGCCTCTTCACTGTCCTACACAGCTAGCACGCTGGCAGTTACCGTCAACTTGGAAGCAGCCGCGCAGAAGGCACTCGCCCTGCAACCGGCGAACAGCGCACATTCGCGGCTACACGCGAGCTGGCCGCACTCGGAGCTTTCGCGGCTCTTCTCTCGCTCTTTCCCGCAGAGCTCCGGCGATGCACAACTCGAACCGCGAAAGCCGCAATGAGCTTTGTGCAAGCTGCGCAGAAGAAACAAGGCACTAAACCGGCAAATGTCCAGCTAATCTCCAACGTGAAAAGGGTCAGCAAGGAAAGCTCTTGCTAACAGCCCAGAAGCATTGCGACGCTTCTCTGGATGATTTGCCCACCAACACTTCACATCAGCTCAAGCCGGCTGCCCGGAGGAAAAGAGGCTAGGAAAGATCGTAGCAGGCACGGTTGTTGCTGCACGAGAAGTGCCTGCTCCGGAGGCTTCTTGCGAGCAGCGCTAAAAGCACGCGAACATCGCGTTTCTGTGCTTTCCTGAACAGCTTGCGCTGGGACAGTTACAGCCGTGTTTTGCAAGCTGTCCGGGGTTCTGAGGCACTAAAAGTGCGGATGTGTGGCGACTGTGCAAGACGAGAACCGGCTGCTCTGAAAGCCCTTCCTGCTCGTCACGTACGCTTTCTAGCAGCTCTACGGACACACACGCGTCAGCCTCTTCACTGTCCTACACAGCTAGCACGCTGGCAGTTACCGTCAACTTGGAAGCAGCCGCGCAGAAGGCACTCGCCCTGCAACCGGCGAACAGCGCACATTCGCGGCTACACGCGAGCTGGCCGCACTCGGAGCTTTCGCGGCTCTTCTCTCGCTCTTTCCCGCAGAGCTCCGGCGATGCACAACTCGAACCGCGAAAGCCGCAATGAGCTTTGTGCAAGCTGCGCAGAAGAAACAAGGCACTAAACCGGCAAATGTCCAGCTAATCTCCAACGTGAAAAGGGTCAGCAAGGAAAGCTCTTGCTAACAGCCCAGAAGCATTGCGACGCTTCTCTGGATGATTTGCCCACCAACACTTCACATCAGCTCAAGCCGGCTGCCCGGAGGAAAAGAGGCTAGGAAAGATCGTAGCAGGCACGGTTGTTGCTGCACGAGAAGTGCCTGCTCCGGAGGCTTCTTGCGAGCAGCGCTAAAAGCACGCGAACATCGCGTTTCTGTGCTTTCCTGAACAGCTTGCGCTGGGACAGTTACAGCCGTGTTTTGCAAGCTGTCCGGGGTTCTGAGGCACTAAAAGTGCGGATGTGTGGCGACTGTGCAAGACGAGAACCGGCTGCTCTGAAAGCCCTTCCTGCTCGTCACGTACGCTTTCTAGCAGCTCTACGGACACACACGCGTCAGCCTCTTCACTGTCCTACACAGCTAGCACGCTGGCAGTTACCGTCAACTTGGAAGCAGCCGCGCAGAAGGCACTCGCCCTGCAACCGGCGAACAGCGCACATTCGCGGCTACACGCGAGCTGGCCGCACTCGGAGCTTTCGCGGCTCTTCTCTCGCTCTTTCCCGCAGAGCTCCGGCGATGCACAACTCGAACCGCGAAAGCCGCAATGAGCTTTGTGCAAGCTGCGCAGAAGAAACAAGGCACTAAACCGGCAAATGTCCAGCTAATCTCCAACGTGAAAAGGCTCAGCAAGGAAAGCTCTTGCTAACAGCCCAGAAGCATTGCGACGCTTCTCTGGATGATTTGCCCACCAACACTTCACATCAGCTCAAGCCGGCTGCCCGGAGGAAAAGAGGCTAGGAAAGATCGTAGCAGGCACGGTTGTTGCTGCACGAGAAGTGCCTGCTCCGGAGGCTTCTTGCGAGCAGCGCTAAAAGCACGCGAACATCGCGTTTCTGTGCTTTCCTGAACAGCTTGCGCTGGGACAGTTACAGCCGTGTTTTGCAAGCTGTCCGGGGTTCTGAGGCACTAAAAGTGCGGATGTGTGGCGACTGTGCAAGACGAGAACCGGCTGCTCTGAAAGCCCTTCCTGCTCGTCACGTACGCTTTCTAGCAGCTCTACGGACACACACGCGTCAGCCTCTTCACTGTCCTACACAGCTAGCACGCTGGCAGTTACCGTCAACTTGGAAGCAGCCGCGCAGAAGGCACTCGCCCTGCAACCGGCGAACAGCGCACATTCGCGGCTACACGCGAGCTGGCCGCACTCGGAGCTTTCGCGGCTCTTCTCTCGCTCTTTCCCGCAGAGCTCCGGCGATGCACAACTCGAACCGCGAAAGCCGCAATGAGCTTTGTGCAAGCTGCGCAGAAGAAACAAGGCACTAAACCGGCAAATGTCCAGCTAATCTCCAACGTGAAAAGGGTCAGCAAGGAAAGCTCTTGCTAACAGCCCAGAAGCATTGCGACGCTTCTCTGGATGATTTGCCCACCAACACTTCACATCAGCTCAAGCCGGCTGCCCGGAGGAAAAGAGGCTAGGAAAGATCGTAGCAGGCACGGTTGTTGCTGCACGAGAAGTGCCTGCTCCGGAGGCTTCTTGCGAGCAGCGCTAAAAGCACGCGAACATCGCGTTTCTGTGCTTTCCTGAACAGCTTGCGCTGGGACAGTTACAGCCGTGTTTTGCAAGCTGTCCGGGGTTCTGAGGCACTAAAAGTGCGGATGTGTGGCGACTGTGCAAGACGAGAACCGGCTGCTCTGAAAGCCCTTCCTGCTCGTCACGTACGCTTTCTAGCAGCTCTACGGACACACACGCGTCAGCCTCTTCACTGTCCTACACAGCTAGCACGCTGGCAGTTACCGTCAACTTGGAAGCAGCCGCGCAGAAGGCACTCGCCCTGCAACCGGCGAACAGCGCACATTCGCGGCTACACGCGAGCTGGCCGCACTCGGAGCTTTCGCGGCTCTTCTCTCGCTCTTTCCCGCAGAGCTCCGGCGATGCACAACTCGAACCGCGAAAGCCGCAATGAGCTTTGTGCAAGCTGCGCAGAAGAAACAAGGCACTAAACCGGCAAATGTCCAGCTAATCTCCAACGTGAAAAGGCTCAGCAAGGAAAGCTCTTGCTAACAGCCCAGAAGCATTGCGACGCTTCTCTGGATGATTTGCCCACCAACACTTCACATCAGCTCAAGCCGGCTGCCCGGAGGAAAAGAGGCTAGGAAAGATCGTAGCAGGCACGGTTGTTGCTGCACGAGAAGTGCCTGCTCCGGAGGCTTCTTGCGAGCAGCGCTAAAAGCACGCGAACATCGCGTTTCTGTGCTTTCCTGAACAGCTTGCGCTGGGACAGTTACAGCCGTGTTTTGCAAGCTGTCCGGGGTTCTGAGGCACTAAAAGTGCGGATGTGTGGCGACTGTGCAAGACGAGAACCGGCTGCTCTGAAAGCCCTTCCTGCTCGTCACGTACGCTTTCTAGCAGCTCTACGGACACACACGCGTCAGCCTCTTCACTGTCCTACACAGCTAGCACGCTGGCAGTTACCGTCAACTTGGAAGCAGCCGCGCAGAAGGCACTCGCCCTGCAACCGGCGAACAGCGCACATTCGCGGCTACACGCGAGCTGGCCGCACTCGGAGCTTTCGCGGCTCTTCTCTCGCTCTTTCCCGCAGAGCTCCGGCGATGCACAACTCGAACCGCGAAAGCCGCAATGAGCTTTGTGCAAGCTGCGCAGAAGAAACAAGGCACTAAACCGGCAAATGTCCAGCTAATCTCCAACGTGAAAAGGGTCAGCAAGGAAAGCTCTTGCTAACAGCCCAGAAGCATTGCGACGCTTCTCTGGATGATTTGCCCACCAACACTTCACATCAGCTCAAGCCGGCTGCCCGGAGGAAAAGAGGCTAGGAAAGATCGTAGCAGGCACGGTTGTTGCTGCACGAGAAGTGCCTGCTCCGGAGGCTTCTTGCGAGCAGCGCTAAAAGCACGCGAACATCGCGTTTCTGTGCTTTCCTGAACAGCTTGCGCTGGGACAGTTACAGCCGTGTTTTGCAAGCTGTCCGGGGTTCTGAGGCACTAAAAGTGCGGATGTGTGGCGACTGTGCAAGACGAGAACCGGCTGCTCTGAAAGCCCTTCCTGCTCGTCACGTACGCTTTCTAGCAGCTCTACGGACACACACGCGTCAGCCTCTTCACTGTCCTACACAGCTAGCACGCTGGCAGTTACCGTCAACTTGGAAGCAGCCGCGCAGAAGGCACTCGCCCTGCAACCGGCGAACAGCGCACATTCGCGGCTACACGCGAGCTGGCCGCACTCGGAGCTTTCGCGGCTCTTCTCTCGCTCTTTCCCGCAGAGCTCCGGCGATGCACAACTCGAACCGCGAAAGCCGCAATGAGCTTTGTGCAAGCTGCGCAGAAGAAACAAGGCACTAAACCGGCAAATGTCCAGCTAATCTCCAACGTGAAAAGGGTCAGCAAGGAAAGCTCTTGCTAACAGCCCAGAAGCATTGCGACGCTTCTCTGGATGATTTGCCCACCAACACTTCACATCAGCTCAAGCCGGCTGCCCGGAGGAAAAGAGGCTAGGAAAGATCGTAGCAGGCACGGTTGTTGCTGCACGAGAAGTGCCTGCTCCGGAGGCTTCTTGCGAGCAGCGCTAAAAGCACGCGAACATCGCGTTTCTGTGCTTTCCTGAACAGCTTGCGCTGGGACAGTTACAGCCGTGTTTTGCAAGCTGTCCGGGGTTCTGAGGCACTAAAAGTGCGGATGTGTGGCGACTGTCCAAGACGAGAACCGGCTGCTCTGAAAGCCCTTCCTGCTCGTCACGTACGCTTTCTAGCAGCTCTACGGACACACACGCGTCAGCCTCTTCACTGTCCTACACAGCTAGCACGCTGGCAGTTACCGTCAACTTGGAAGCAGCCGCGCAGAAGGCACTCGCCCTGCAACCGGCGAACAGCGCACATTCGCGGCTACACGCGAGCTGGCCGCACTCGGAGCTTTCGCGGCTCTTCTCTCGCTCTTTCCCGCAGAGCTCCGGCGATGCACAACTCGAACCGCGAAAGCCGCAATGAGCTTTGTGCAAGCTGCGCAGAAGAAACAAGGCACTAAACCGGCAAATGTCCAGCTAATCTCCAACGTGAAAAGGGTCAGCAAGGAAAGCTCTTGCTAACAGCCCAGAAGCATTGCGACGCTTCTCTGGATGATTTGCCCACCAACACTTCACATCAGCTCAAGCCGGCTGCCCGGAGGAAAAGAGGCTAGGAAAGATCGTAGCAGGCACGGTTGTTGCTGCACGAGAAGTGCCTGCTCCGGAGGCTTCTTGCGAGCAGCGCTAAAAGCACGCGAACATCGCGTTTCTGTGCTTTCCTGAACAGCTTGCGCTGGGACAGTTACAGCCGTGTTTTGCAAGCTGTCCGGGGTTCTGAGGCACTAAAAGTGCGGATGTGTGGCGACTGTGCAAGACGAGAACCGGCTGCTCTGAAAGCCCTTCCTGCTCGTCACGTACGCTTTCTAGCAGCTCTACGGACACACACGCGTCAGCCTCTTCACTGTCCTACACAGCTAGCACGCTGGCAGTTACCGTCAACTTGGAAGCAGCCGCGCAGAAGGCAGTCGCCCTGCAACCGGCGAACAGCGCACATTCGCGGCTACACGCGAGCTGGCCGCACTCGGAGCTTTCGCGGCTCTTCTCTCGCTCTTTCCCGCAGAGCTCCGGCGATGCACAACTCGAACCGCGAAAGCCGCAATGAGCTTTGTGCAAGCTGCGCAGAAGAAACAAGGCACTAAACCGGCAACTGTCCAGCTAATCTCCAACGTGAAAAGGGTCAGCAAGGAAAGCTCTTGCTAACAGCCCAGAAGCATTGCGACGCTTCTCTGGATGATTTGCCCACCAACACTTCACATCAGCTCAAGCCGGCTGCCCGGAGGAAAAGAGGCTAGGAAAGATCGTAGCAGGCACGGTTGTTGCTGCACGAGAAGTGCCTGCTCCGGAGGCTTCTTGCGAGCAGCGCTAAAAGCACGCGAACATCGCGTTTCTGTGCTTTCCTGAACAGCTTGCGCTGGGACAGTTACAGCCGTGTTTTGCAAGCTGTCCGGGGTTCTGAGGCACTAAAAGTGCGGATGTGTGGCGACTGTGCAAGACGAGAACCGGCTGCTCTGAAAGCCCTTCCTGCTCGTCACGTACGCTTTCTAGCAGCTCTACGGACACACACGCGTCAGCCTCTTCACTGTCCTACACAGCTAGCACGCTGGCAGTTACCGTCAACTTGGAAGCAGCCGCGCAGAAGGCACTCGCCCTGCAACCGGCGAACAGCGCACATTCGCGGCTACACGCGAGCTGGCCGCACTCGGAGCTTTCGCGGCTCTTCTCTCGCTCTTTCCCGCAGAGCTCCGGCGATGCACAACTCGAACCGCGAAAGCCGCAATGAGCTTTGTGCAAGCTGCGCAGAAGAAACAAGGCACTAAACCGGCAAATGTCCAGCTAATCTCCAACGTGAAAAGGGTCAGCAAGGAAAGCTCTTGCTAACAGCCCAGAAGCATTGCGACGCTTCTCTGGATGATTTGCCCACCAACACTTCACATCAGCTCAAGCCGGCTGCCCGGAGGAAAAGAGGCTAGGAAAGATCGTAGCAGGCACGGTTGTTGCTGCACGAGAAGTGCCTGCTCCGGAGGCTTCTTGCGAGCAGCGCTAAAAGCACGCGAACATCGCGTTTCTGTGCTTTCCTGAACAGCTTGCGCTGGGACAGTTACAGCCGTGTTTTGCAAGCTGTCCGGGGTTCTGAGGCACTAAAAGTGCGGATGTGTGGCGACTGTCCAAGACGAGAACCGGCTGCTCTGAAAGCCCTTCCTGCTCGTCACGTACGCTTTCTAGCAGCTCTACGGACACACACGCGTCAGCCTCTTCACTGTCCTACACAGCTAGCACGCTGGCAGTTACCGTCAACTTGGAAGCAGCCGCGCAGAAGGCACTCGCCCTGCAACCGGCGAACAGCGCACATTCGCGGCTACACGCGAGCTGGCCGCACTCGGAGCTTTCGCGGCTCTTCTCTCGCTCTTTCCCGCAGAGCTCCGGCGATGCACAACTCGAACCGCGAAAGCCGCAATGAGCTTTGTGCAAGCTGCGCAGAAGAAACAAGGCACTAAACCGGCAAATGTCCAGCTAATCTCCAACGTGAAAAGGCTCAGCAAGGAAAGCTCTTGCTAACAGCCCAGAAGCATTGCGACGCTTCTCTGGATGATTTGCCCACCAACACTTCACATCAGCTCAAGCCGGCTGCCCGGAGGAAAAGAGGCTAGGAAAGATCGTAGCAGGCACGGTTGTTGCTGCACGAGAAGTGCCTGCTCCGGAGGCTTCTTGCGAGCAGCGCTAAAAGCACGCGAACATCGCGTTTCTGTGCTTTCCTGAACAGCTTGCGCTGGGACAGTTACAGCCGTGTTTTGCAAGCTGTCCGGGGTTCTGAGGCACTAAAAGTGCGGATGTGTGGCGACTGTGCAAGACGAGAACCGGCTGCTCTGAAAGCCCTTCCTGCTCGTCACGTACGCTTTCTAGCAGCTCTACGGACACACACGCGTCAGCCTCTTCACTGTCCTACACAGCTAGCACGCTGGCAGTTACCGTCAACTTGGAAGCAGCCGCGCAGAAGGCACTCGCCCTGCAACCGGCGAACAGCGCACATTCGCGGCTACACGCGAGCTGGCCGCACTCGGAGCTTTCGCGGCTCTTCTCTCGCTCTTTCCCGCAGAGCTCCGGCGATGCACAACTCGAACCGCGAAAGCCGCAATGAGCTTTGTGCAAGCTGCGCAGAAGAAACAAGGCACTAAACCGGCAAATGTCCAGCTAATCTCCAACGTGAAAAGGGTCAGCAAGGAAAGCTCTTGCTAACAGCCCAGAAGCATTGCGACGCTTCTCTGGATGATTTGCCCACCAACACTTCACATCAGCTCAAGCCGGCTGCCCGGAGGAAAAGAGGCTAGGAAAGATCGTAGCAGGCACGGTTGTTGCTGCACGAGAAGTGCCTGCTCCGGAGGCTTCTTGCGAGCAGCGCTAAAAGCACGCGAACATCGCGTTTCTGTGCTTTCCTGAACAGCTTGCGCTGGGACAGTTACAGCCGTGTTTTGCAAGCTGTCCGGGGTTCTGAGGCACTAAAAGTGCGGATGTGTGGCGACTGTGCAAGACGAGAACCGGCTGCTCTGAAAGCCCTTCCTGCTCGTCACGTACGCTTTCTAGCAGCTCTACGGACACACACGCGTCAGCCTCTTCACTGTCCTACACAGCTAGCACGCTGGCAGTTACCGTCAACTTGGAAGCAGCCGCGCAGAAGGCACTCGCCCTGCAACCGGCGAACAGCGCACATTCGCGGCTACACGCGAGCTGGCCGCACTCGGAGCTTTCGCGGCTCTTCTCTCGCTCTTTCCCGCAGAGCTCCGGCGATGCACAACTCGAACCGCGAAAGCCGCAATGAGCTTTGTGCAAGCTGCGCAGAAGAAACAAGGCACTAAACCGGCAAATGTCCAGCTAATCTCCAACGTGAAAAGGGTCAGCAAGGAAAGCTCTTGCTAACAGCCCAGAAGCATTGCGACGCTTCTCTGGATGATTTGCCCACCAACACTTCACATCAGCTCAAGCCGGCTGCCCGGAGGAAAAGAGGCTAGGAAAGATCGTAGCAGGCACGGTTGTTGCTGCACGAGAAGTGCCTGCTCCGGAGGCTTCTTGCGAGCAGCGCTAAAAGCACGCGAACATCGCGTTTCTGTGCTTTCCTGAACAGCTTGCGCTGGGACAGTTACAGCCGTGTTTTGCAAGCTGTCCGGGGTTCTGAGGCACTAAAAGTGCGGATGTGTGGCGACTGTCCAAGACGAGAACCGGCTGCTCTGAAAGCCCTTCCTGCTCGTCACGTACGCTTTCTAGCAGCTCTACGGACACACACGCGTCAGCCTCTTCACTGTCCTACACAGCTAGCACGCTGGCAGTTACCGTCAACTTGGAAGCAGCCGCGCAGAAGGCACTCGCCCTGCAACCGGCGAACAGCGCACATTCGCGGCTACACGCGAGCTGGCCGCACTCGGAGCTTTCGCGGCTCTTCTCTCGCTCTTTCCCGCAGAGCTCCGGCGATGCACAACTCGAACCGCGAAAGCCGCAATGAGCTTTGTGCAAGCTGCGCAGAAGAAACAAGGCACTAAACCGGCAAATGTCCAGCTAATCTCCAACGTGAAAAGGGTCAGCAAGGAAAGCTCTTGCTAACAGCCCAGAAGCATTGCGACGCTTCTCTGGATGATTTGCCCACCAACACTTCACATCAGCTCAAGCCGGCTGCCCGGAGGAAAAGAGGCTAGGAAAGATCGTAGCAGGCACGGTTGTTGCTGCACGAGAAGTGCCTGCTCCGGAGGCTTCTTGCGAGCAGCGCTAAAAGCACGCGAACATCGCGTTTCTGTGCTTTCCTGAACAGCTTGCGCTGGGACAGTTACAGCCGTGTTTTGCAAGCTGTCCGGGGTTCTGAGGCACTAAAAGTGCGGATGTGTGGCGACTGTCCAAGACGAGAACCGGCTGCTCTGAAAGCCCTTCCTGCTCGTCACGTACGCTTTCTAGCAGCTCTACGGACACACACGCGTCAGCCTCTTCACTGTCCTACACAGCTAGCACGCTGGCAGTTACCGTCAACTTGGAAGCAGCCGCGCAGAAGGCACTCGCCCTGCAACCGGCGAACAGCGCACATTCGCGGCTACACGCGAGCTGGCCGCACTCGGAGCTTTCGCGGCTCTTCTCTCGCTCTTTCCCGCAGAGCTCCGGCGATGCACAACTCGAACCGCGAAAGCCGCAATGAGCTTTGTGCAAGCTGCGCAGAAGAAACAAGGCACTAAACCGGCAAATGTCCAGCTAATCTCCAACGTGAAAAGGCTCAGCAAGGAAAGCTCTTGCTAACAGCCCAGAAGCATTGCGACGCTTCTCTGGATGATTTGCCCACCAACACTTCACATCAGCTCAAGCCGGCTGCCCGGAGGAAAAGAGGCTAGGAAAGATCGTAGCAGGCACGGTTGTTGCTGCACGAGAAGTGCCTGCTCCGGAGGCTTCTTGCGAGCAGCGCTAAAAGCACGCGAACATCGCGTTTCTGTGCTTTCCTGAACAGCTTGCGCTGGGACAGTTACAGCCGTGTTTTGCAAGCTGTCCGGGGTTCTGAGGCACTAAAAGTGCGGATGTGTGGCGACTGTGCAAGACGAGAACCGGCTGCTCTGAAAGCCCTTCCTGCTCGTCACGTACGCTTTCTAGCAGCTCTACGGACACACACGCGTCAGCCTCTTCACTGTCCTACACAGCTAGCACGCTGGCAGTTACCGTCAACTTGGAAGCAGCCGCGCAGAAGGCAGTCGCCCTGCAACCGGCGAACAGCGCACATTCGCGGCTACACGCGAGCTGGCCGCACTCGGAGCTTTCGCGGCTCTTCTCTCGCTCTTTCCCGCAGAGCTCCGGCGATGCACAACTCGAACCGCGAAAGCCGCAATGAGCTTTGTGCAAGCTGCGCAGAAGAAACAAGGCACTAAACCGGCAAATGTCCAGCTAATCTCCAACGTGAAAAGGGTCAGCAAGGAAAGCTCTTGCTAACAGCCCAGAAGCATTGCGACGCTTCTCTGGATGATTTGCCCACCAACACTTCACATCAGCTCAAGCCGGCTGCCCGGAGGAAAAGAGGCTAGGAAAGATCGTAGCAGGCACGGTTGTTGCTGCACGAGAAGTGCCTGCTCCGGAGGCTTCTTGCGAGCAGCGCTAAAAGCACGCGAACATCGCGTTTCTGTGCTTTCCTGAACAGCTTGCGCTGGGACAGTTACAGCCGTGTTTTGCAAGCTGTCCGGGGTTCTGAGGCACTAAAAGTGCGGATGTGTGGCGACTGTCCAAGACGAGAACCGGCTGCTCTGAAAGCCCTTCCTGCTCGTCACGTACGCTTTCTAGCAGCTCTACGGACACACACGCGTCAGCCTCTTCACTGTCCTACACAGCTAGCACGCTGGCAGTTACCGTCAACTTGGAAGCAGCCGCGCAGAAGGCAGTCGCCCTGCAACCGGCGAACAGCGCACATTCGCGGCTACACGCGAGCTGGCCGCACTCGGAGCTTTCGCGGCTCTTCTCTCGCTCTTTCCCGCAGAGCTCCGGCGATGCACAACTCGAACCGCGAAAGCCGCAATGAGCTTTGTGCAAGCTGCGCAGAAGAAACAAGGCACTAAACCGGCAAATGTCCAGCTAATCTCCAACGTGAAAAGGCTCAGCAAGGAAAGCTCTTGCTAACAGCCCAGAAGCATTGCGACTCTTCTCTGGATGATTTGCCCACCAACACTTCACATCAGCTCAAGCCGGCTGCCCGGAGGAAAAGAGGCTAGGAAAGATCGTAGCAGGCACGGTTGTTGCTGCACGAGAAGTGCCTGCTCC
Source organism: Chlamydotis macqueenii (assembly GCF_036417535.1). NCBI lineage: Eukaryota > Metazoa > Chordata > Aves > Otidiformes > Otididae > Chlamydotis > Chlamydotis macqueenii. The sequence goes on from NW_028239242.1 coordinate 29,196, forward strand.
GGAGGCTTCTTGCGAGCAGCGCTAAAAGCACGCGAACATCGCGTTTCTGTGCTTTCCTGAACAGCTTGCGCTGGGACAGTTACAGCCGTGTTTTGCAAGCTGTCCGGGGTTCTGAGGCACTAAAAGTGCGGATGTGTGGCGACTGTGCAAGACGAGAACCGGCTGCTCTGAAAGCCCTTCCTGCTCGTCACGTACGCTTTCTAGCAGCTCTACGGACACACACGCGTCAGCCTCTTCACTGTCCTACACAGCTAGCACGCTGGCAGTTACCGTCAACTTGGAAGCAGCCGCGCAGAAGGCACTCGCCCTGCAACCGGCGAACAGCGCACATTCGCGGCTACACGCGAGCTGGCCGCACTCGGAGCTTTCGCGGCTCTTCTCTCGCTCTTTCCCGCAGAGCTCCGGCGATGCACAACTCGAACCGCGAAAGCCGCAATGAGCTTTGTGCAAGCTGCGCAGAAGAAACAAGGCACTAAACCGGCAAATGTCCAGCTAATCTCCAACGTGAAAAGGGTCAGCAAGGAAAGCTCTTGCTAACAGCCCAGAAGCATTGCGACGCTTCTCTGGATGATTTGCCCACCAACACTTCACATCAGCTCAAGCCGGCTGCCCGGAGGAAAAGAGGCTAGGAAAGATCGTAGCAGGCACGGTTGTTGCTGCACGAGAAGTGCCTGCTCCGGAGGCTTCTTGCGAGCAGCGCTAAAAGCACGCGAACATCGCGTTTCTGTGCTTTCCTGAACAGCTTGCGCTGGGACAGTTACAGCCGTGTTTTGCAAGCTGTCCGGGGTTCTGAGGCACTAAAAGTGCGGATGTGTGGCGACTGTGCAAGACGAGAACCGGCTGCTCTGAAAGCCCTTCCTGCTCGTCACGTACGCTTTCTAGCAGCTCTACGGACACACACGCGTCAGCCTCTTCACTGTCCTACACAGCTAGCACGCTGGCAGTTACCGTCAACTTGGAAGCAGCCGCGCAGAAGGCAGTCGCCCTGCAACCGGCGAACAGCGCACATTCGCGGCTACACGCGAGCTGGCCGCACTCGGAGCTTTCGCGGCTCTTCTCTCGCTCTTTCCCGCAGAGCTCCGGCGATGCACAACTCGAACCGCGAAAGCCGCAATGAGCTTTGTGCAAGCTGCGCAGAAGAAACAAGGCACTAAACCGGCAAATGTCCAGCTAATCTCCAACGTGAAAAGGGTCAGCAAGGAAAGCTCTTGCTAACAGCCCAGAAGCATTGCGACGCTTCTCTGGATGATTTGCCCACCAACACTTCACATCAGCTCAAGCCGGCTGCCCGGAGGAAAAGAGGCTAGGAAAGATCGTAGCAGGCACGGTTGTTGCTGCACGAGAAGTGCCTGCTCCGGAGGCTTCTTGCGAGCAGCGCTAAAAGCACGCGAACATCGCGTTTCTGTGCTTTCCTGAACAGCTTGCGCTGGGACAGTTACAGCCGTGTTTTGCAAGCTGTCCGGGGTTCTGAGGCACTAAAAGTGCGGATGTGTGGCGACTGTGCAAGACGAGAACCGGCTGCTCTGAAAGCCCTTCCTGCTCGTCACGTACGCTTTCTAGCAGCTCTACGGACACACACGCGTCAGCCTCTTCACTGTCCTACACAGCTAGCACGCTGGCAGTTACCGTCAACTTGGAAGCAGCCGCGCAGAAGGCAGTCGCCCTGCAACCGGCGAACAGCGCACATTCGCGGCTACACGCGAGCTGGCCGCACTCGGAGCTTTCGCGGCTCTTCTCTCGCTCTTTCCCGCAGAGCTCCGGCGATGCACAACTCGAACCGCGAAAGCCGCAATGAGCTTTGTGCAAGCTGCGCAGAAGAAACAAGGCACTAAACCGGCAAATGTCCAGCTAATCTCCAACGTGAAAAGGGTCAGCAAGGAAAGCTCTTGCTAACAGCCCAGAAGCATTGCGACTCTTCTCTGGATGATTTGCCCACCAACACTTCACATCAGCTCAAGCCGGCTGCCCGGAGGAAAAGAGGCTAGGAAAGATCGTAGCAGGCACGGTTGTTGCTGCACGAGAAGTGCCTGCTCCGGAGGCTTCTTGCGAGCAGCGCTAAAAGCACGCGAACATCGCGTTTCTGTGCTTTCCTGAACAGCTTGCGCTGGGACAGTTACAGCCGTGTTTTGCAAGCTGTCCGGGGTTCTGAGGCACTAAAAGTGCGGATGTGTGGCGACTGTGCAAGACGAGAACCGGCTGCTCTGAAAGCCCTTCCTGCTCGTCACGTACGCTTTCTAGCAGCTCTACGGACACACACGCGTCAGCCTCTTCACTGTCCTACACAGCTAGCACGCTGGCAGTTACCGTCAACTTGGAAGCAGCCGCGCAGAAGGCAGTCGCCCTGCAACCGGCGAACAGCGCACATTCGCGGCTACACGCGAGCTGGCCGCACTCGGAGCTTTCGCGGCTCTTCTCTCGCTCTTTCCCGCAGAGCTCCGGCGATGCACAACTCGAACCGCGAAAGCCGCAATGAGCTTTGTGCAAGCTGCGCAGAAGAAACAAGGCACTAAACCGGCAAATGTCCAGCTAATCTCCAACGTGAAAAGGCTCAGCAAGGAAAGCTCTTGCTAACAGCCCAGAAGCATTGCGACGCTTCTCTGGATGATTTGCCCACCAACACTTCACATCAGCTCAAGCCGGCTGCCCGGAGGAAAAGAGGCTAGGAAAGATCGTAGCAGGCACGGTTGTTGCTGCACGAGAAGTGCCTGCTCCGGAGGCTTCTTGCGAGCAGCGCTAAAAGCACGCGAACATCGCGTTTCTGTGCTTTCCTGAACAGCTTGCGCTGGGACAGTTACAGCCGTGTTTTGCAAGCTGTCCGGGGTTCTGAGGCACTAAAAGTGCGGATGTGTGGCGACTGTGCAAGACGAGAACCGGCTGCTCTGAAAGCCCTTCCTGCTCGTCACGTACGCTTTCTAGCAGCTCTACGGACACACACGCGTCAGCCTCTTCACTGTCCTACACAGCTAGCACGCTGGCAGTTACCGTCAACTTGGAAGCAGCCGCGCAGAAGGCAGTCGCCCTGCAACCGGCGAACAGCGCACATTCGCGGCTACACGCGAGCTGGCCGCACTCGGAGCTTTCGCGGCTCTTCTCTCGCTCTTTCCCGCAGAGCTCCGGCGATGCACAACTCGAACCGCGAAAGCCGCAATGAGCTTTGTGCAAGCTGCGCAGAAGAAACAAGGCACTAAACCGGCAAATGTCCAGCTAATCTCCAACGTGAAAAGGGTCAGCAAGGAAAGCTCTTGCTAACAGCCCAGAAGCATTGCGACGCTTCTCTGGATGATTTGCCCACCAACACTTCACATCAGCTCAAGCCGGCTGCCCGGAGGAAAAGAGGCTAGGAAAGATCGTAGCAGGCACGGTTGTTGCTGCACGAGAAGTGCCTGCTCCGGAGGCTTCTTGCGAGCAGCGCTAAAAGCACGCGAACATCGCGTTTCTGTGCTTTCCTGAACAGCTTGCGCTGGGACAGTTACAGCCGTGTTTTGCAAGCTGTCCGGGGTTCTGAGGCACTAAAAGTGCGGATGTGTGGCGACTGTGCAAGACGAGAACCGGCTGCTCTGAAAGCCCTTCCTGCTCGTCACGTACGCTTTCTAGCAGCTCTACGGACACACACGCGTCAGCCTCTTCACTGTCCTACACAGCTAGCACGCTGGCAGTTACCGTCAACTTGGAAGCAGCCGCGCAGAAGGCACTCGCCCTGCAACCGGCGAACAGCGCACATTCGCGGCTACACGCGAGCTGGCCGCACTCGGAGCTTTCGCGGCTCTTCTCTCGCTCTTTCCCGCAGAGCTCCGGCGATGCACAACTCGAACCGCGAAAGCCGCAATAAGCTTTGTGCAAGCTGCGCAGAAGAAACAAGGCACTAAACCGGCAAATGTCCAGCTAATCTCCAACGTGAAAAGGCTCAGCAAGGAAAGCTCTTGCTAACAGCCCAGAAGCATTGCGACGCTTCTCTGGATGATTTGCCCACCAACACTTCACATCAGCTCAAGCCGGCTGCCCGGAGGAAAAGAGGCTAGGAAAGATCGTAGCAGGCACGGTTGTTGCTGCACGAGAAGTGCCTGCTCCGGAGGCTTCTTGCGAGCAGCGCTAAAAGCACGCGAACATCGCGTTTCTGTGCTTTCCTGAACAGCTTGCGCTGGGACAGTTACAGCCGTGTTTTGCAAGCTGTCCGGGGTTCTGAGGCACTAAAAGTGCGGATGTGTGGCGACTGTCCAAGACGAGAACCGGCTGCTCTGAAAGCCCTTCCTGCTCGTCACGTACGCTTTCTAGCAGCTCTACGGACACACACGCGTCAGCCTCTTCACTGTCCTACACAGCTAGCACGCTGGCAGTTACCGTCAACTTGGAAGCAGCCGCGCAGAAGGCAGTCGCCCTGCAACCGGCGAACAGCGCACATTCGCGGCTACACGCGAGCTGGCCGCACTCGGAGCTTTCGCGGCTCTTCTCTCGCTCTTTCCCGCAGAGCTCCGGCGATGCACAACTCGAACCGCGAAAGCCGCAATGAGCTTTGTGCAAGCTGCGCAGAAGAAACAAGGCACTAAACCGGCAAATGTCCAGCTAATCTCCAACGTGAAAAGGGTCAGCAAGGAAAGCTCTTGCTAACAGCCCAGAAGCATTGCGACTCTTCTCTGGATGATTTGCCCACCAACACTTCACATCAGCTCAAGCCGGCTGCCCGGAGGAAAAGAGGCTAGGAAAGATCGTAGCAGGCACGGTTGTTGCTGCACGAGAAGTGCCTGCTCCGGAGGCTTCTTGCGAGCAGCGCTAAAAGCACGCGAACATCGCGTTTCTGTGCTTTCCTGAACAGCTTGCGCTGGGACAGTTACAGCCGTGTTTTGCAAGCTGTCCGGGGTTCTGAGGCACTAAAAGTGCGGATGTGTGGCGACTGTGCAAGACGAGAACCGGCTGCTCTGAAAGCCCTTCCTGCTCGTCACGTACGCTTTCTAGCAGCTCTACGGACACACACGCGTCAGCCTCTTCACTGTCCTACACAGCTAGCACGCTGGCAGTTACCGTCAACTTGGAAGCAGCCGCGCAGAAGGCACTCGCCCTGCAACCGGCGAACAGCGCACATTCGCGGCTACACGCGAGCTGGCCGCACTCGGAGCTTTCGCGGCTCTTCTCTCGCTCTTTCCCGCAGAGCTCCGGCGATGCACAACTCGAACCGCGAAAGCCGCAATGAGCTTTGTGCAAGCTGCGCAGAAGAAACAAGGCACTAAACCGGCAAATGTCCAGCTAATCTCCAACGTGAAAAGGGTCAGCAAGGAAAGCTCTTGCTAACAGCCCAGAAGCATTGCGACGCTTCTCTGGATGATTTGCCCACCAACACTTCACATCAGCTCAAGCCGGCTGCCCGGAGGAAAAGAGGCTAGGAAAGATCGTAGCAGGCACGGTTGTTGCTGCACGAGAAGTGCCTGCTCCGGAGGCTTCTTGCGAGCAGCGCTAAAAGCACGCGAACATCGCGTTTCTGTGCGTTCCTGAACAGCTTGCGCTGGGACAGTTACAGCCGTGTTTTGCAAGCTGTCCGGGGTTCTGAGGCACTAAAAGTGCGGATGTGTGGCGACTGTCCAAGACGAGAACCGGCTGCTGTGAAAGCCCTTCCTGCTCGTCACGTACGCTTTCTAGCAGCTCTACGGACACACACGCGTCAGCCTCTTCACTGTCCTACACAGCTAGCACGCTGGCAGTTACCGTCAACTTGGAAGCAGCCGCGCAGAAGGCAGTCGCCCTGCAACCGGCGAACAGCGCACATTCGCGGCTACACGCGAGCTGGCCGCACTCGGAGCTTTCGCGGCTCTTCTCTCGCTCTTTCCCGCAGAGCTCCGGCGATGCACAACTCGAACCGCGAAAGCCGCAATGAGCTTTGTGCAAGCTGCGCAGAAGAAACAAGGCACTAAACCGGCAAATGTCCAGCTAATCTCCAACGTGAAAAGGCTCAGCAAGGAAAGCTCTTGCTAACAGCCCAGAAGCATTGCGACGCTTCTCTGGATGATTTGCCCACCAACACTTCACATCAGCTCAAGCCGGCTGCCCGGAGGAAAAGAGGCTAGGAAAGATCGTAGCAGGCACGGTTGTTGCTGCACGAGAAGTGCCTGCTCCGGAGGCTTCTTGCGAGCAGCGCTAAAAGCACGCGAACATCGCGTTTCTGTGCTTTCCTGAACAGCTTGCGCTGGGACAGTTACAGCCGTGTTTTGCAAGCTGTCCGGGGTTCTGAGGCACTAAAAGTGCGGATGTGTGGCGACTGTGCAAGACGAGAACCGGCTGCTCTGAAAGCCCTTCCTGCTCGTCACGTACGCTTTCTAGCAGCTCTACGGACACACACGCGTCAGCCTCTTCACTGTCCTACACAGCTAGCACGCTGGCAGTTACCGTCAACTTGGAAGCAGCCGCGCAGAAGGCACTCGCCCTGCAACCGGCGAACAGCGCACATTCGCGGCTACACGCGAGCTGGCCGCACTCGGAGCTTTCGCGGCTCTTCTCTCGCTCTTTCCCGCAGAGCTCCGGCGATGCACAACTCGAACCGCGAAAGCCGCAATGAGCTTTGTGCAAGCTGCGCAGAAGAAACAAGGCACTAAACCGGCAAATGTCCAGCTAATCTCCAACGTGAAAAGGGTCAGCAAGGAAAGCTCTTGCTAACAGCCCAGAAGCATTGCGACGCTTCTCTGGATGATTTGCCCACCAACACTTCACATCAGCTCAAGCCGGCTGCCCGGAGGAAAAGAGGCTAGGAAAGATCGTAGCAGGCACGGTTGTTGCTGCACGAGAAGTGCCTGCTCCGGAGGCTTCTTGCGAGCAGCGCTAAAAGCACGCGAACATCGCGTTTCTGTGCTTTCCTGAACAGCTTGCGCTGGGACAGTTACAGCCGTGTTTTGCAAGCTGTCCGGGGTTCTGAGGCACTAAAAGTGCGGATGTGTGGCGACTGTGCAAGACGAGAACCGGCTGCTCTGAAAGCCCTTCCTGCTCGTCACGTACGCTTTCTAGCAGCTCTACGGACACACACGCGTCAGCCTCTTCACTGTCCTACACAGCTAGCACGCTGGCAGTTACCGTCAACTTGGAAGCAGCCGCGCAGAAGGCACTCGCCCTGCAACCGGCGAACAGCGCACATTCGCGGCTACACGCGAGCTGGCCGCACTCGGAGCTTTCGCGGCTCTTCTCTCGCTCTTTCCCGCAGAGCTCCGGCGATGCACAACTCGAACCGCGAAAGCCGCAATGAGCTTTGTGCAAGCTGCGCAGAAGAAACAAGGCACTAAACCGGCAAATGTCCAGCTAATCTCCAACGTGAAAAGGCTCAGCAAGGAAAGCTCTTGCTAACAGCCCAGAAGCATTGCGACGCTTCTCTGGATGATTTGCCCACCAACACTTCACATCAGCTCAAGCCGGCTGCCCGGAGGAAAAGAGGCTAGGAAAGATCGTAGCAGGCACGGTTGTTGCCGCACGAGAAGTGCCTGCTCCGGAGGCTTCTTGCGAGCAGCGCTAAAAGCACGCGAACATCGCGTTTCTGTGCTTTCCTGAACAGCTTGCGCTGGGACAGTTACAGCCGTGTTTTGCAAGCTGTCCGGGGTTCTGAGGCACTAAAAGTGCGGATGTGTGGCGACTGTGCAAGACGAGAACCGGCTGCTCTGAAAGCCCTTCCTGCTCGTCACGTACGCTTTCTAGCAGCTCTACGGACACACACGCGTCAGCCTCTTCACTGTCCTACACAGCTAGCACGCTGGCAGTTACCGTCAACTTGGAAGCAGCCGCGCAGAAGGCAGTCGCCCTGCAACCGGCGAACAGCGCACATTCGCGGCTACACGCGAGCTGGCCGCACTCGGAGCTTTCGCGGCTCTTCTCTCGCTCTTTCCCGCAGAGCTCCGGCGATGCACAACTCGAACCGCGAAAGCCGCAATGAGCTTTGTGCAAGCTGCGCAGAAGAAACAAGGCACTAAACCGGCAAATGTCCAGCTAATCTCCAACGTGAAAAGGGTCAGCAAGGAAAGCTCTTGCTAACAGCCCAGAAGCATTGCGACGCTTCTCTGGATGATTTGCCCACCAACACTTCACATCAGCTCAAGCCGGCTGCCCGGAGGAAAAGAGGCTAGGAAAGATCGTAGCAGGCACGGTTGTTGCTGCACGAGAAGTGCCTGCTCCGGAGGCTTCTTGCGAGCAGCGCTAAAAGCACGCGAACATCGCGTTTCTGTGCTTTCCTGAACAGCTTGCGCTGGGACAGTTACAGCCGTGTTTTGCAAGCTGTCCGGGGTTCTGAGGCACTAAAAGTGCGGATGTGTGGCGACTGTGCAAGACGAGAACCGGCTGCTCTGAAAGCCCTTCCTGCTCGTCACGTACGCTTTCTAGCAGCTCTACGGACACACACGCGTCAGCCTCTTCACTGTCCTACACAGCTAGCACGCTGGCAGTTACCGTCAACTTGGAAGCAGCCGCGCAGAAGGCAGTCGCCCTGCAACCGGCGAACAGCGCACATTCGCGGCTACACGCGAGCTGGCCGCACTCGGAGCTTTCGCGGCTCTTCTCTCGCTCTTTCCCGCAGAGCTCCGGCGATGCACAACTCGAACCGCGAAAGCCGCAATGAGCTTTGTGCAAGCTGCGCAGAAGAAACAAGGCACTAAACCGGCAAATGTCCAGCTAATCTCCAACGTGAAAAGGGTCAGCAAGGAAAGCTCTTGCTAACAGCCCAGAAGCATTGCGACGCTTCTCTGGATGATTTGCCCACCAACACTTCACATCAGCTCAAGCCGGCTGCCCGGAGGAAAAGAGGCTAGGAAAGATCGTAGCAGGCACGGTTGTTGCTGCACGAGAAGTGCCTGCTCCGGAGGCTTCTTGCGAGCAGCGCTAAAAGCACGCGAACATCGCGTTTCTGTGCTTTCCTGAACAGCTTGCGCTGGGACAGTTACAGCCGTGTTTTGCAAGCTGTCCGGGGTTCTGAGGCACTAAAAGTGCGGATGTGTGGCGACTGTGCAAGACGAGAACCGGCTGCTCTGAAAGCCCTTCCTGCTCGTCACGTACGCTTTCTAGCAGCTCTACGGACACACACGCGTCAGCCTCTTCACTGTCCTACACAGCTAGCACGCTGGCAGTTACCGTCAACTTGGAAGCAGCCGCGCAGAAGGCACTCGCCCTGCAACCGGCGAACAGCGCACATTCGCGGCTACACGCGAGCTGGCCGCACTCGGAGCTTTCGCGGCTCTTCTCTCGCTCTTTCCCGCAGAGCTCCGGCGATGCACAACTCGAACCGCGAAAGCCGCAATGAGCTTTGTGCAAGCTGCGCAGAAGAAACAAGGCACTAAACCGGCAAATGTCCAGCTAATCTCCAACGTGAAAAGGCTCAGCAAGGAAAGCTCTTGCTAACAGCCCAGAAGCATTGCGACGCTTCTCTGGATGATTTGCCCACCAACACTTCACATCAGCTCAAGCCGGCTGCCCGGAGGAAAAGAGGCTAGGAAAGATCGTAGCAGGCACGGTTGTTGCTGCACGAGAAGTGCCTGCTCCGGAGGCTTCTTGCGAGCAGCGCTAAAAGCACGCGAACATCGCGTTTCTGTGCTTTCCTGAACAGCTTGCGCTGGGACAGTTACAGCCGTGTTTTGCAAGCTGTCCGGGGTTCTGAGGCACTAAAAGTGCGGATGTGTGGCGACTGTGCAAGACGAGAACCGGCTGCTCTGAAAGCCCTTCCTGCTCGTCACGTACGCTTTCTAGCAGCTCTACGGACACACACGCGTCAGCCTCTTCACTGTCCTACACAGCTAGCACGCTGGCAGTTACCGTCAACTTGGAAGCAGCCGCGCAGAAGGCACTCGCCCTGCAACCGGCGAACAGCGCACATTCGCGGCTACACGCGAGCTGGCCGCACTCGGAGCTTTCGCGGCTCTTCTCTCGCTCTTTCCCGCAGAGCTCCGGCGATGCACAACTCGAACCGCGAAAGCCGCAATGAGCTTTGTGCAAGCTGCGCAGAAGAAACAAGGCACTAAACCGGCAAATGTCCAGCTAATCTCCAACGTGAAAAGGGTCAGCAAGGAAAGCTCTTGCTAACAGCCCAGAAGCATTGCGACGCTTCTCTGGATGATTTGCCCACCAACACTTCACATCAGCTCAAGCCGGCTGCCCGGAGGAAAAGAGGCTAGGAAAGATCGTAGCAGGCACGGTTGTTGCCGCACGAGAAGTGCCTGCTCCGGAGGCTTCTTGCGAGCAGCGCTAAAAGCACGCGAACATCGCGTTTCTGTGCTTTCCTGAACAGCTTGCGCTGGGACAGTTACAGCCGTGTTTTGCAAGCTGTCCGGGGTTCTGAGGCACTAAAAGTGCGGATGTGTGGCGACTGTGCAAGACGAGAACCGGCTGCTCTGAAAGCCCTTCCTGCTCGTCACGTACGCTTTCTAGCAGCTCTACGGACACACACGCGTCAGCCTCTTCACTGTCCTACACAGCTAGCACGCTGGCAGTTACCGTCAACTTGGAAGCAGCCGCGCAGAAGGCAGTCGCCCTGCAACCGGCGAACAGCGCACATTCGCGGCTACACGCGAGCTGGCCGCACTCGGAGCTTTCGCGGCTCTTCTCTCGCTCTTTCCCGCAGAGCTCCGGCGATGCACAACTCGAACCGCGAAAGCCGCAATGAGCTTTGTGCAAGCTGCGCAGAAGAAACAAGGCACTAAACCGGCAAATGTCCAGCTAATCTCCAACGTGAAAAGGGTCAGCAAGGAAAGCTCTTGCTAACAGCCCAGAAGCATTGCGACGCTTCTCTGGATGATTTGCCCACCAACACTTCACATCAGCTCAAGCCGGCTGCCCGGAGGAAAAGAGGCTAGGAAAGATCGTAGCAGGCACGGTTGTTGCTGCACGAGAAGTGCCTGCTCCGGAGGCTTCTTGCGAGCAGCGCTAAAAGCACGCGAACATCGCGTTTCTGTGCTTTCCTGAACAGCTTGCGCTGGGACAGTTACAGCCGTGTTTTGCAAGCTGTCCGGGGTTCTGAGGCACTAAAAGTGCGGATGTGTGGCGACTGTGCAAGACGAGAACCGGCTGCTCTGAAAGCCCTTCCTGCTCGTCACGTACGCTTTCTAGCAGCTCTACGGACACACACGCGTCAGCCTCTTCACTGTCCTACACAGCTAGCACGCTGGCAGTTACCGTCAACTTGGAAGCAGCCGCGCAGAAGGCAGTCGCCCTGCAACCGGCGAACAGCGCACATTCGCGGCTACACGCGAGCTGGCCGCACTCGGAGCTTTCGCGGCTCTTCTCTCGCTCTTTCCCGCAGAGCTCCGGCGATGCACAACTCGAACCGCGAAAGCCGCAATGAGCTTTGTGCAAGCTGCGCAGAAGAAACAAGGCACTAAACCGGCAAATGTCCAGCTAATCTCCAACGTGAAAAGGGTCAGCAAGGAAAGCTCTTGCTAACAGCCCAGAAGCATTGCGACGCTTCTCTGGATGATTTGCCCACCAACACTTCACATCAGCTCAAGCCGGCTGCCCGGAGGAAAAGAGGCTAGGAAAGATCGTAGCAGGCACGGTTGTTGCTGCACGAGAAGTGCCTGCTCCGGAGGCTTCTTGCGAGCAGCGCTAAAAGCACGCGAACATCGCGTTTCTGTGCTTTCCTGAACAGCTTGCGCTGGGACAGTTACAGCCGTGTTTTGCAAGCTGTCCGGGGTTCTGAGGCACTAAAAGTGCGGATGTGTGGCGACTGTGCAAGACGAGAACCGGCTGCTCTGAAAGCCCTTCCTGCTCGTCACGTACGCTTTCTAGCAGCTCTACGGACACACACGCGTCAGCCTCTTCACTGTCCTACACAGCTAGCACGCTGGCAGTTACCGTCAACTTGGAAGCAGCCGCGCAGAAGGCAGTCGCCCTGCAACCGGCGAACAGCGCACATTCGCGGCTACACGCGAGCTGGCCGCACTCGGAGCTTTCGCGGCTCTTCTCTCGCTCTTTCCCGCAGAGCTCCGGCGATGCACAACTCGAACCGCGAAAGCCGCAATGAGCTTTGTGCAAGCTGCGCAGAAGAAACAAGGCACTAAACCGGCAAATGTCCAGCTAATCTCCAACGTGAAAAGGGTCAGCAAGGAAAGCTCTTGCTAACAGCCCAGAAGCATTGCGACGCTTCTCTGGATGATTTGCCCACCAACACTTCACATCAGCTCAAGCCGGCTGCCCGGAGGAAAAGAGGCTAGGAAAGATCGTAGCAGGCACGGTTGTTGCTGCACGAGAAGTGCCTGCTCCGGAGGCTTCTTGCGAGCAGCGCTAAAAGCACGCGAACATCGCGTTTCTGTGCTTTCCTGAACAGCTTGCGCTGGGACAGTTACAGCCGTGTTTTGCAAGCTGTCCGGGGTTCTGAGGCACTAAAAGTGCGGATGTGTGGCGACTGTGCAAGACGAGAACCGGCTGCTCTGAAAGCCCTTCCTGCTCGTCACGTACGCTTTCTAGCAGCTCTACGGACACACACGCGTCAGCCTCTTCACTGTCCTACACAGCTAGCACGCTGGCAGTTACCGTCAACTTGGAAGCAGCCGCGCAGAAGGCAGTCGCCCTGCAACCGGCGAACAGCGCACATTCGCGGCTACACGCGAGCTGGCCGCACTCGGAGCTTTCGCGGCTCTTCTCTCGCTCTTTCCCGCAGAGCTCCGGCGATGCACAACTCGAACCGCGAAAGCCGCAATGAGCTTTGTGCAAGCTGCGCAGAAGAAACAAGGCACTAAACCGGCAAATGTCCAGCTAATCTCCAACGTGAAAAGGCTCAGCAAGGAAAGCTCTTGCTAACAGCCCAGAAGCATTGCGACGCTTCTCTGGATGATTTGCCCACCAACACTTCACATCAGCTCAAGCCGGCTGCCCGGAGGAAAAGAGGCTAGGAAAGATCGTAGCAGGCACGGTTGTTGCTGCACGAGAAGTGCCTGCTCCGGAGGCTTCTTGCGAGCAGCGCTAAAAGCACGCGAACATCGCGTTTCTGTGCTTTCCTGAACAGCTTGCGCTGGGACAGTTACAGCCGTGTTTTGCAAGCTGTCCGGGGTTCTGAGGCACTAAAAGTGCGGATGTGTGGCGACTGTGCAAGACGAGAACCGGCTGCTCTGAAAGCCCTTCCTGCTCGTCACGTACGCTTTCTAGCAGCTCTACGGACACACACGCGTCAGCCTCTTCACTGTCCTACACAGCTAGCACGCTGGCAGTTACCGTCAACTTGGAAGCAGCCGCGCAGAAGGCACTCGCCCTGCAACCGGCGAACAGCGCACATTCGCGGCTACACGCGAGCTGGCCGCACTCGGAGCTTTCGCGGCTCTTCTCTCGCTCTTTCCCGCAGAGCTCCGGCGATGCACAACTCGAACCGCGAAAGCCGCAATGAGCTTTGTGCAAGCTGCGCAGAAGAAACAAGGCACTAAACCGGCAAATGTCCAGCTAATCTCCAACGTGAAAAGGCTCAGCAAGGAAAGCTCTTGCTAACAGCCCAGAAGCATTGCGACGCTTCTCTGGATGATTTGCCCACCAACACTTCACATCAGCTCAAGCCGGCTGCCCGGAGGAAAAGAGGCTAGGAAAGATCGTAGCAGGCACGGTTGTTGCTGCACGAGAAGTGCCTGCTCCGGAGGCTTCTTGCGAGCAGCGCTAAAAGCACGCGAACATCGCGTTTCTGTGCTTTCCTGAACAGCTTGCGCTGGGACAGTTACAGCCGTGTTTTGCAAGCTGTCCGGGGTTCTGAGGCACTAAAAGTGCGGATGTGTGGCGACTGTGCAAGACGAGAACCGGCTGCTCTGAAAGCCCTTCCTGCTCGTCACGTACGCTTTCTAGCAGCTCTACGGACACACACGCGTCAGCCTCTTCACTGTCCTACACAGCTAGCACGCTGGCAGTTACCGTCAACTTGGAAGCAGCCGCGCAGAAGGCACTCGCCCTGCAACCGGCGAACAGCGCACATTCGCGGCTACACGCGAGCTGGCCGCACTCGGAGCTTTCGCGGCTCTTCTCTCGCTCTTTCCCGCAGAGCTCCGGCGATGCACAACTCGAACCGCGAAAGCCGCAATGAGCTTTGTGCAAGCTGCGCAGAAGAAACAAGGCACTAAACCGGCAAATGTCCAGCTAATCTCCAACGTGAAAAGGCTCAGCAAGGAAAGCTCTTGCTAACAGCCCAGAAGCATTGCGACGCTTCTCTGGATGATTTGCCCACCAACACTTCACATCAGCTCAAGCCGGCTGCCCGGAGGAAAAGAGGCTAGGAAAGATCGTAGCAGGCACGGTTGTTGCTGCACGAGAAGTGCCTGCTCCGGAGGCTTCTTGCGAGCAGCGCTAAAAGCACGCGAACATCGCGTTTCTGTGCTTTCCTGAACAGCTTGCGCTGGGACAGTTACAGCCGTGTTTTGCAAGCTGTCCGGGGTTCTGAGGCACTAAAAGTGCGGATGTGTGGCGACTGTGCAAGACGAGAACCGGCTGCTCTGAAAGCCCTTCCTGCTCGTCACGTACGCTTTCTAGCAGCTCTACGGACACACACGCGTCAGCCTCTTCACTGTCCTACACAGCTAGCACGCTGGCAGTTACCGTCAACTTGGAAGCAGCCGCGCAGAAGGCACTCGCCCTGCAACCGGCGAACAGCGCACATTCGCGGCTACACGCGAGCTGGCCGCACTCGGAGCTTTCGCGGCTCTTCTCTCGCTCTTTCCCGCAGAGCTCCGGCGATGCACAACTCGAACCGCGAAAGCCGCAATGAGCTTTGTGCAAGCTGCGCAGAAGAAACAAGGCACTAAACCGGCAAATGTCCAGCTAATCTCCAACGTGAAAAGGGTCAGCAAGGAAAGCTCTTGCTAACAGCCCAGAAGCATTGCGACGCTTCTCTGGATGATTTGCCCACCAACACTTCACATCAGCTCAAGCCGGCTGCCCGGAGGAAAAGAGGCTAGGAAAGATCGTAGCAGGCACGGTTGTTGCTGCACGAGAAGTGCCTGCTCCGGAGGCTTCTTGCGAGCAGCGCTAAAAGCACGCGAACATCGCGTTTCTGTGCTTTCCTGAACAGCTTGCGCTGGGACAGTTACAGCCGTGTTTTGCAAGCTGTCCGGGGTTCTGAGGCACTAAAAGTGCGGATGTGTGGCGACTGTGCAAGACGAGAACCGGCTGCTCTGAAAGCCCTTCCTGCTCGTCACGTACGCTTTCTAGCAGCTCTACGGACACACACGCGTCAGCCTCTTCACTGTCCTACACAGCTAGCACGCTGGCAGTTACCGTCAACTTGGAAGCAGCCGCGCAGAAGGCAGTCGCCCTGCAACCGGCGAACAGCGCACATTCGCGGCTACACGCGAGCTGGCCGCACTCGGAGCTTTCGCGGCTCTTCTCTCGCTCTTTCCCGCAGAGCTCCGGCGATGCACAACTCGAACCGCGAAAGCCGCAATGAGCTTTGTGCAAGCTGCGCAGAAGAAACAAGGCACTAAACCGGCAAATGTCCAGCTAATCTCCAACGTGAAAAGGCTCAGCAAGGAAAGCTCTTGCTAACAGCCCAGAAGCATTGCGACGCTTCTCTGGATGATTTGCCCACCAACACTTCACATCAGCTCAAGCCGGCTGCCCGGAGGAAAAGAGGCTAGGAAAGATCGTAGCAGGCACGGTTGTTGCTGCACGAGAAGTGCCTGCTCCGGAGGCTTCTTGCGAGCAGCGCTAAAAGCACGCGAACATCGCGTTTCTGTGCTTTCCTGAACAGCTTGCGCTGGGACAGTTACAGCCGTGTTTTGCAAGCTGTCCGGGGTTCTGAGGCACTAAAAGTGCGGATGTGTGGCGACTGTGCAAGACGAGAACCGGCTGCTCTGAAAGCCCTTCCTGCTCGTCACGTACGCTTTCTAGCAGCTCTACGGACACACACGCGTCAGCCTCTTCACTGTCCTACACAGCTAGCACGCTGGCAGTTACCGTCAACTTGGAAGCAGCCGCGCAGAAGGCAGTCGCCCTGCAACCGGCGAACAGCGCACATTCGCGGCTACACGCGAGCTGGCCGCACTCGGAGCTTTCGCGGCTCTTCTCTCGCTCTTTCCCGCAGAGCTCCGGCGATGCACAACTCGAACCGCGAAAGCCGCAATGAGCTTTGTGCAAGCTGCGCAGAAGAAACAAGGCACTAAACCGGCAAATGTCCAGCTAATCTCCAACGTGAAAAGGCTCAGCAAGGAAAGCTCTTGCTAACAGCCCAGAAGCATTGCGACTCTTCTCTGGATGATTTGCCCACCAACACTTCACATCAGCTCAAGCCGGCTGCCCGGAGGAAAAGAGGCTAGGAAAGATCGTAGCAGGCACGGTTGTTGCTGCACGAGAAGTGCCTGCTCCGGAGGCTTCTTGCGAGCAGCGCTAAAAGCACGCGAACATCGCGTTTCTGTGCTTTCCTGAACAGCTTGCGCTGGGACAGTTACAGCCGTGTTTTGCAAGCTGTCCGGGGTTCTGAGGCACTAAAAGTGCGGATGTGTGGCGACTGTCCAAGACGAGAACCGGCTGCTCTGAAAGCCCTTCCTGCTCGTCACGTACGCTTTCTAGCAGCTCTACGGACACACACGCGTCAGCCTCTTCACTGTCCTACACAGCTAGCACGCTGGCAGTTACCGTCAACTTGGAAGCAGCCGCGCAGAAGGCAGTCGCCCTGCAACCGGCGAACAGCGCACATTCGCGGCTACACGCGAGCTGGCCGCACTCGGAGCTTTCGCGGCTCTTCTCTCGCTCTTTCCCGCAGAGCTCCGGCGATGCACAACTCGAACCGCGAAAGCCGCAATGAGCTTTGTGCAAGCTGCGCAGAAGAAACAAGGCACTAAACCGGCAAATGTCCAGCTAATCTCCAACGTGAAAAGGCTCAGCAAGGAAAGCTCTTGCTAACAGCCCAGAAGCATTGCGACGCTTCTCTGGATGATTTGCCCACCAACACTTCACATCAGCTCAAGCCGGCTGCCCGGAGGAAAAGAGGCTAGGAAAGATCGTAGCAGGCACGGTTGTTGCTGCACGAGAAGTGCCTGCTCCGGAGGCTTCTTGCGAGCAGCGCTAAAAGCACGCGAACATCGCGTTTCTGTGCTTTCCTGAACAGCTTGCGCTGGGACAGTTACAGCCGTGTTTTGCAAGCTGTCCGGGGTTCTGAGGCACTAAAAGTGCGGATGTGTGGCGACTGTGCAAGACGAGAACCGGCTGCTCTGAAAGCCCTTCCTGCTCGTCACGTACGCTTTCTAGCAGCTCTACGGACACACACGCGTCAGCCTCTTCACTGTCCTACACAGCTAGCACGCTGGCAGTTACCGTCAACTTGGAAGCAGCCGCGCAGAAGGCACTCGCCCTGCAACCGGCGAACAGCGCACATTCGCGGCTACACGCGAGCTGGCCGCACTCGGAGCTTTCGCGGCTCTTCTCTCGCTCTTTCCCGCAGAGCTCCGGCGATGCACAACTCGAACCGCGAAAGCCGCAATGAGCTTTGTGCAAGCTGCGCAGAAGAAACAAGGCACTAAACCGGCAAATGTCCAGCTAATCTCCAACGTGAAAAGGGTCAGCAAGGAAAGCTCTTGCTAACAGCCCAGAAGCATTGCGACGCTTCTCTGGATGATTTGCCCACCAACACTTCAGCTCAAGCCGGCTGCCCGGAGGAAAAGAGGCTAGGAAAGATCGTAGCAGGCACGGTTGTTGCTGCACGAGAAGTGCCTGCTCCGGAGGCTTCTTGCGAGCAGCGCTAAAAGCACGCGAACATCGCGTTTCTGTGCTTTCCTGAACAGCTTGCGCTGGGACAGTTACAGCCGTGTTTTGCAAGCTGTCCGGGGTTCTGAGGCACTAAAAGTGCGGATGTGTGGCGACTGTGCAAGACGAGAACCGGCTGCTCTGAAAGCCCTTCCTGCTCGTCACGTACGCTTTCTAGCAGCTCTACGGACACACACGCGTCAGCCTCTTCACTGTCCTACACAGCTAGCACGCTGGCAGTTACCGTCAACTTGGAAGCAGCCGCGCAGAAGGCAGTCGCCCTGCAACCGGCGAACAGCGCACATTCGCGGCTACACGCGAGCTGGCCGCACTCGGAGCTTTCGCGGCTCTTCTCTCGCTCTTTCCCGCAGAGCTCCGGCGATGCACAACTCGAACCGCGAAAGCCGCAATGAGCTTTGTGCAAGCTGCGCAGAAGAAACAAGGCACTAAACCGGCAAATGTCCAGCTAATCTCCAACGTGAAAAGGGTCAGCAAGGAAAGCTCTTGCTAACAGCCCAGAAGCATTGCGACGCTTCTCTGGATGATTTGCCCACCAACACTTCAGCTCAAGCCGGCTGCCCGGAGGAAAAGAGGCTAGGAAAGATCGTAGCAGGCACGGTTGTTGCTGCACGAGAAGTGCCTGCTCCGGAGGCTTCTTGCGAGCAGCGCTAAAAGCACGCGAACATCGCGTTTCTGTGCTTTCCTGAACAGCTTGCGCTGGGACAGTTACAGCCGTGTTTTGCAAGCTGTCCGGGGTTCTGAGGCACTAAAAGTGCGGATGTGTGGCGACTGTGCAAGACGAGAACCGGCTGCTCTGAAAGCCCTTCCTGCTCGTCACGTACGCTTTCTAGCAGCTCTACGGACACACACGCGTCAGCCTCTTCACTGTCCTACACAGCTAGCACGCTGGCAGTTACCGTCAACTTGGAAGCAGCCGCGCAGAAGGCACTCGCCCTGCAACCGGCGAACAGCGCACATTCGCGGCTACACGCGAGCTGGCCGCACTCGGAGCTTTCGCGGCTCTTCTCTCGCTCTTTCCCGCAGAGCTCCGGCGATGCACAACTCGAACCGCGAAAGCCGCAATGAGCTTTGTGCAAGCTGCGCAGAAGAAACAAGGCACTAAACCGGCAAATGTCCAGCTAATCTCCAACGTGAAAAGGGTCAGCAAGGAAAGCTCTTGCTAACAGCCCAGAAGCATTGCGACGCTTCTCTGGATGATTTGCCCACCAACACTTCAGCTCAAGCCGGCTGCCCGGAGGAAAAGAGGCTAGGAAAGATCGTAGCAGGCACGGTTGTTGCTGCACGAGAAGTGCCTGCTCCGGAGGCTTCTTGCGAGCAGCGCTAAAAGCACGCGAACATCGCGTTTCTGTGCTTTCCTGAACAGCTTGCGCTGGGACAGTTACAGCCGTGTTTTGCAAGCTGTCCGGGGTTCTGAGGCACTAAAAGTGCGGATGTGTGGCGACTGTGCAAGACGAGAACCGGCTGCTCTGAAAGCCCTTCCTGCTCGTCACGTACGCTTTCTAGCAGCTCTACGGACACACACGCGTCAGCCTCTTCACTGTCCTACACAGCTAGCACGCTGGCAGTTACCGTCAACTTGGAAGCAGCCGCGCAGAAGGCACTCGCCCTGCAACCGGCGAACAGCGCACATTCGCGGCTACACGCGAGCTGGCCGCACTCGGAGCTTTCGCGGCTCTTCTCTCGCTCTTTCCCGCAGAGCTCCGGCGATGCACAACTCGAACCGCGAAAGCCGCAATGAGCTTTGTGCAAGCTGCGCAGAAGAAACAAGGCACTAAACCGGCAAATGTCCAGCTAATCTCCAACGTGAAAAGGGTCAGCAAGGAAAGCTCTTGCTAACAGCCCAGAAGCATTGCGACTCTTCTCTGGATGATTTGCCCACCAACACTTCACATCAGCTCAAGCCGGCTGCCCGGAGGAAAAGAGGCTAGGAAAGATCGTAGCAGGCACGGTTGTTGCTGCACGAGAAGTGCCTGCTCCGGAGGCTTCTTGCGAGCAGCGCTAAAAGCACGCGAACATCGCGTTTCTGTGCTTTCCTGAACAGCTTGCGCTGGGACAGTTACAGCCGTGTTTTGCAAGCTGTCCGGGGTTCTGAGGCACTAAAAGTGCGGATGTGTGGCGACTGTGCAAGACGAGAACCGGCTGCTCTGAAAGCCCTTCCTGCTCGTCACGTACGCTTTCTAGCAGCTCTACGGACACACACGCGTCAGCCTCTTCACTGTCCTACACAGCTAGCACGCTGGCAGTTACCGTCAACTTGGAAGCAGCCGCGCAGAAGGCACTCGCCCTGCAACCGGCGAACAGCGCACATTCGCGGCTACACGCGAGCTGGCCGCACTCGGAGCTTTCGCGGCTCTTCTCTCGCTCTTTCCCGCAGAGCTCCGGCGATGCACAACTCGAACCGCGAAAGCCGCAATGAGCTTTGTGCAAGCTGCGCAGAAGAAACAAGGCACTAAACCGGCAAATGTCCAGCTAATCTCCAACGTGAAAAGGGTCAGCAAGGAAAGCTCTTGCTAACAGCCCAGAAGCATTGCGACGCTTCTCTGGATGATTTGCCCACCAACACTTCACATTAGCTCAAGCCGGCTGCCCGGAGGAAAAGAGGCTAGGAAAGATCGTAGCAGGCACGGTTGTTGCTGCACGAGAAGTGCCTGCTCCGGAGGCTTCTTGCGAGCAGCGCTAAAAGCACGCGAACATCGCGTTTCTGTGCTTTCCTGAACAGCTTGCGCTGGGACAGTTACAGCCGTGTTTTGCAAGCTGTCCGGGGTTCTGAGGCACTAAAAGTGCGGATGTGTGGCGACTGTGCAAGACGAGAACCGGCTGCTCTGAAAGCCCTTCCTGCTCGTCACGTACGCTTTCTAGCAGCTCTACGGACACACACGCGTCAGCCTCTTCACTGTCCTACACAGCTAGCACGCTGGCAGTTACCGTCAACTTGGAAGCAGCCGCGCAGAAGGCAGTCGCCCTGCAACCGGCGAACAGCGCACATTCGCGGCTACACGCGAGCTGGCCGCACTCGGAGCTTTCGCGGCTCTTCTCTCGCTCTTTCCCGCAGAGCTCCGGCGATGCACAACTCGAACCGCGAAAGCCGCAATGAGCTTTGTGCAAGCTGCGCAGAAGAAACAAGGCACTAAACCGGCAAATGTCCAGCTAATCTCCAACGTGAAAAGGGTCAGCAAGGAAAGCTCTTGCTAACAGCCCAGAAGCATTGCGACGCTTCTCTGGATGATTTGCCCACCAACACTTCACATCAGCTCAAGCCGGCTGCCCGGAGGAAAAGAGGCTAGGAAAGATCGTAGCAGGCACGGTTGTTGCTGCACGAGAAGTGCCTGCTCCGGAGGCTTCTTGCGAGCAGCGCTAAAAGCACGCGAACATCGCGTTTCTGTGCTTTCCTGAACAGCTTGCGCTGGGACAGTTACAGCCGTGTTTTGCAAGCTGTCCGGGGTTCTGAGGCACTAAAAGTGCGGATGTGTGGCGACTGTCCAAGACGAGAACCGGCTGCTCTGAAAGCCCTTCCTGCTCGTCACGTACGCTTTCTAGCAGCTCTACGGACACACACGCGTCAGCCTCTTCACTGTCCTACACAGCTAGCACGCTGGCAGTTACCGTCAACTTGGAAGCAGCCGCGCAGAAGGCAGTCGCCCTGCAACCGGCGAACAGCGCACATTCGCGGCTACACGCGAGCTGGCCGCACTCGGAGCTTTCGCGGCTCTTCTCTCGCTCTTTCCCGCAGAGCTCCGGCGATGCACAACTCGAACCGCGAAAGCCGCAATGAGCTTTGTGCAAGCTGCGCAGAAGAAACAAGGCACTAAACCGGCAAATGTCCAGCTAATCTCCAACGTGAAAAGGGTCAGCAAGGAAAGCTCTTGCTAACAGCCCAGAAGCATTGCGACGCTTCTCTGGATGATTTGCCCACCAACACTTCACATCAGCTCAAGCCGGCTGCCCGGAGGAAAAGAGGCTAGGAAAGATCGTAGCAGGCACGGTTGTTGCTGCACGAGAAGTGCCTGCTCCGGAGGCTTCTTGCGAGCAGCGCTAAAAGCACGCGAACATCGCGTTTCTGTGCTTTCCTGAACAGCTTGCGCTGGGACAGTTACAGCCGTGTTTTGCAAGCTGTCCGGGGTTCTGAGGCACTAAAAGTGCGGATGTGTGGCGACTGTGCAAGACGAGAACCGGCTGCTCTGAAAGCCCTTCCTGCTCGTCACGTACGCTTTCTAGCAGCTCTACGGACACACACGCGTCAGCCTCTTCACTGTCCTACACAGCTAGCACGCTGGCAGTTACCGTCAACTTGGAAGCAGCCGCGCAGAAGGCAGTCGCCCTGCAACCGGCGAACAGCGCACATTCGCGGCTACACGCGAGCTGGCCGCACTCGGAGCTTTCGCGGCTCTTCTCTCGCTCTTTCCCGCAGAGCTCCGGCGATGCACAACTCGAACCGCGAAAGCCGCAATGAGCTTTGTGCAAGCTGCGCAGAAGAAACAAGGCACTAAACCGGCAAATGTCCAGCTAATCTCCAACGTGAAAAGGCTCAGCAAGGAAAGCTCTTGCTAACAGCCCAGAAGCATTGCGACGCTTCTCTGGATGATTTGCCCACCAACACTTCAGCTCAAGCCGGCTGCCCGGAGGAAAAGAGGCTAGGAAAGATCGTAGCAGGCACGGTTGTTGCTGCACGAGAAGTGCCTGCTCCGGAGGCTTCTTGCGAGCAGCGCTAAAAGCACGCGAACATCGCGTTTCTGTGCTTTCCTGAACAGCTTGCGCTGGGACAGTTACAGCCGTGTTTTGCAAGCTGTCCGGGGTTCTGAGGCACTAAAAGTGCGGATGTGTGGCGACTGTCCAAGACGAGAACCGGCTGCTCTGAAAGCCCTTCCTGCTCGTCACGTACGCTTTCTAGCAGCTCTACGGACACACACGCGTCAGCCTCTTCACTGTCCTACACAGCTAGCACGCTGGCAGTTACCGTCAACTTGGAAGCAGCCGCGCAGAAGGCACTCGCCCTGCAACCGGCGAACAGCGCACATTCGCGGCTACACGCGAGCTGGCCGCACTCGGAGCTTTCGCGGCTCTTCTCTCGCTCTTTCCCGCAGAGCTCCGGCGATGCACAACTCGAACCGCGAAAGCCGCAATGAGCTTTGTGCAAGCTGCGCAGAAGAAACAAGGCACTAAACCGGCAAATGTCCAGCTAATCTCCAACGTGAAAAGGGTCAGCAAGGAAAGCTCTTGCTAACAGCCCAGAAGCATTGCGACGCTTCTCTGGATGATTTGCCCACCAACACTTCACATCAGCTCAAGCCGGCTGCCCGGAGGAAAAGAGGCTAGGAAAGATCGTAGCAGGCACGGTTGTTGCTGCACGAGAAGTGCCTGCTCCGGAGGCTTCTTGCGAGCAGCGCTAAAAGCACGCGAACATCGCGTTTCTGTGCTTTCCTGAACAGCTTGCGCTGGGACAGTTACAGCCGTGTTTTGCAAGCTGTCCGGGGTTCTGAGGCACTAAAAGTGCGGATGTGTGGCGACTGTGCAAGACGAGAACCGGCTGCTCTGAAAGCCCTTCCTGCTCGTCACGTACGCTTTCTAGCAGCTCTACGGACACACACGCGTCAGCCTCTTCACTGTCCTACACAGCTAGCACGCTGGCAGTTACCGTCAACTTGGAAGCAGCCGCGCAGAAGGCAGTCGCCCTGCAACCGGCGAACAGCGCACATTCGCGGCTACACGCGAGCTGGCCGCACTCGGAGCTTTCGCGGCTCTTCTCTCGCTCTTTCCCGCAGAGCTCCGGCGATGCACAACTCGAACCGCGAAAGCCGCAATGAGCTTTGTGCAAGCTGCGCAGAAGAAACAAGGCACTAAACCGGCAAATGTCCAGCTAATCTCCAACGTGAAAAGGCTCAGCAAGGAAAGCTCTTGCTAACAGCCCAGAAGCATTGCGACGCTTCTCTGGATGATTTGCCCACCAACACTTCAGCTCAAGCCGGCTGCCCGGAGGAAAAGAGGCTAGGAAAGATCGTAGCAGGCACGGTTGTTGCTGCACGAGAAGTGCCTGCTCCGGAGGCTTCTTGCGAGCAGCGCTAAAAGCACGCGAACATCGCGTTTCTGTGCTTTCCTGAACAGCTTGCGCTGGGACAGTTACAGCCGTGTTTTGCAAGCTGTCCGGGGTTCTGAGGCACTAAAAGTGCGGATGTGTGGCGACTGTGCAAGACGAGAACCGGCTGCTCTGAAAGCCCTTCCTGCTCGTCACGTACGCTTTCTAGCAGCTCTACGGACACACACGCGTCAGCCTCTTCACTGTCCTACACAGCTAGCACGCTGGCAGTTACCGTCAACTTGGAAGCAGCCGCGCAGAAGGCAGTCGCCCTGCAACCGGCGAACAGCGCACATTCGCGGCTACACGCGAGCTGGCCGCACTCGGAGCTTTCGCGGCTCTTCTCTCGCTCTTTCCCGCAGAGCTCCGGCGATGCACAACTCGAACCGCGAAAGCCGCAATGAGCTTTGTGCAAGCTGCGCAGAAGAAACAAGGCACTAAACCGGCAAATGTCCAGCTAATCTCCAACGTGAAAAGGGTCAGCAAGGAAAGCTCTTGCTAACAGCCCAGAAGCATTGCGACTCTTCTCTGGATGATTTGCCCACCAACACTTCACATCAGCTCAAGCCGGCTGCCCGGAGGAAAAGAGGCTAGGAAAGATCGTAGCAGGCACGGTTGTTGCTGCACGAGAAGTGCCTGCTCCGGAGGCTTCTTGCGAGCAGCGCTAAAAGCACGCGAACATCGCGTTTCTGTGCTTTCCTGAACAGCTTGCGCTGGGACAGTTACAGCCGTGTTTTGCAAGCTGTCCGGGGTTCTGAGGCACTAAAAGTGCGGATGTGTGGCGACTGTGCAAGACGAGAACCGGCTGCTCTGAAAGCCCTTCCTGCTCGTCACGTACGCTTTCTAGCAGCTCTACGGACACACACGCGTCAGCCTCTTCACTGTCCTACACAGCTAGCACGCTGGCAGTTACCGTCAACTTGGAAGCAGCCGCGCAGAAGGCAGTCGCCCTGCAACCGGCGAACAGCGCACATTCGCGGCTACACGCGAGCTGGCCGCACTCGGAGCTTTCGCGGCTCTTCTCTCGCTCTTTCCCGCAGAGCTCCGGCGATGCACAACTCGAACCGCGAAAGCCGCAATGAGCTTTGTGCAAGCTGCGCAGAAGAAACAAGGCACTAAACCGGCAAATGTCCAGCTAATCTCCAACGTGAAAAGGGTCAGCAAGGAAAGCTCTTGCTAACAGCCCAGAAGCATTGCGACGCTTCTCTGGATGATTTGCCCACCAACACTTCACATCAGCTCAAGCCGGCTGCCCGGAGGAAAAGAGGCTAGGAAAGATCGTAGCAGGCACGGTTGTTGCTGCACGAGAAGTGCCTGCTCCGGAGGCTTCTTGCGAGCAGCGCTAAAAGCACGCGAACATCGCGTTTCTGTGCTTTCCTGAACAGCTTGCGCTGGGACAGTTACAGCCGTGTTTTGCAAGCTGTCCGGGGTTCTGAGGCACTAAAAGTGCGGATGTGTGGCGACTGTGCAAGACGAGAACCGGCTGCTCTGAAAGCCCTTCCTGCTCGTCACGTACGCTTTCTAGCAGCTCTACGGACACACACGCGTCAGCCTCTTCACTGTCCTACACAGCTAGCACGCTGGCAGTTACCGTCAACTTGGAAGCAGCCGCGCAGAAGGCAGTCGCCCTGCAACCGGCGAACAGCGCACATTCGCGGCTACACGCGAGCTGGCCGCACTCGGAGCTTTCGCGGCTCTTCTCTCGCTCTTTCCCGCAGAGCTCCGGCGATGCACAACTCGAACCGCGAAAGCCGCAATGAGCTTTGTGCAAGCTGCGCAGAAGAAACAAGGCACTAAACCGGCAAATGTCCAGCTAATCTCCAACGTGAAAAGGCTCAGCAAGGAAAGCTCTTGCTAACAGCCCAGAAGCATTGCGACGCTTCTCTGGATGATTTGCCCACCAACACTTCAGCTCAAGCCGGCTGCCCGGAGGAAAAGAGGCTAGGAAAGATCGTAGCAGGCACGGTTGTTGCTGCACGAGAAGTGCCTGCTCCGGAGGCTTCTTGCGAGCAGCGCTAAAAGCACGCGAACATCGCGTTTCTGTGCTTTCCTGAACAGCTTGCGCTGGGACAGTTACAGCCGTGTTTTGCAAGCTGTCCGGGGTTCTGAGGCACTAAAAGTGCGGATGTGTGGCGACTGTGCAAGACGAGAACCGGCTGCTCTGAAAGCCCTTCCTGCTCGTCACGTACGCTTTCTAGCAGCTCTACGGACACACACGCGTCAGCCTCTTCACTGTCCTACACAGCTAGCACGCTGGCAGTTACCGTCAACTTGGAAGCAGCCGCGCAGAAGGCAGTCGCCCTGCAACCGGCGAACAGCGCACATTCGCGGCTACACGCGAGCTGGCCGCACTCGGAGCTTTCGCGGCTCTTCTCTCGCTCTTTCCCGCAGAGCTCCGGCGATGCACAACTCGAACCGCGAAAGCCGCAATGAGCTTTGTGCAAGCTGCGCAGAAGAAACAAGGCACTAAACCGGCAAATGTCCAGCTAATCTCCAACGTGAAAAGGCTCAGCAAGGAAAGCTCTTGCTAACAGCCCAGAAGCATTGCGACTCTTCTCTGGATGATTTGCCCACCAACACTTCACATCAGCTCAAGCCGGCTGCCCGGAGGAAAAGAGGCTAGGAAAGATCGTAGCAGGCACGGTTGTTGCTGCACGAGAAGTGCCTGCTCCGGAGGCTTCTTGCGAGCAGCGCTAAAAGCACGCGAACATCGCGTTTCTGTGCTTTCCTGAACAGCTTGCGCTGGGACAGTTACAGCCGTGTTTTGCAAGCTGTCCGGGGTTCTGAGGCACTAAAAGTGCGGATGTGTGGCGACTGTGCAAGACGAGAACCGGCTGCTCTGAAAGCCCTTCCTGCTCGTCACGTACGCTTTCTAGCAGCTCTACGGACACACACGCGTCAGCCTCTTCACTGTCCTACACAGCTAGCACGCTGGCAGTTACCGTCAACTTGGAAGCAGCCGCGCAGAAGGCACTCGCCCTGCAACCGGCGAACAGCGCACATTCGCGGCTACACGCGAGCTGGCCGCACTCGGAGCTTTCGCGGCTCTTCTCTCGCTCTTTCCCGCAGAGCTCCGGCGATGCACAACTCGAACCGCGAAAGCCGCAATGAGCTTTGTGCAAGCTGCGCAGAAGAAACAAGGCACTAAACCGGCAAATGTCCAGCTAATCTCCAACGTGAAAAGGGTCAGCAAGGAAAGCTCTTGCTAACAGCCCAGAAGCATTGCGACGCTTCTCTGGATGATTTGCCCACCAACACTTCACATCAGCTCAAGCCGGCTGCCCGGAGGAAAAGAGGCTAGGAAAGATCGTAGCAGGCACGGTTGTTGCTGCACGAGAAGTGCCTACTCCGGAGGCTTCTTGCGAGCAGCGCTAAAAGCACGCGAACATCGCGTTTCTGTGCTTTCCTGAACAGCTTGCGCTGGGACAGTTACAGCCGTGTTTTGCAAGCTGTCCGGGGTTCTGAGGCACTAAAAGTGCGGATGTGTGGCGACTGTGCAAGACGAGAACCGGCTGCTCTGAAAGCCCTTCCTGCTCGTCACGTACGCTTTCTAGCAGCTCTACGGACACACACGCGTCAGCCTCTTCACTGTCCTACACAGCTAGCACGCTGGCAGTTACCGTCAACTTGGAAGCAGCCGCGCAGAAGGCAGTCGCCCTGCAACCGGCGAACAGCGCACATTCGCGGCTACACGCGAGCTGGCCGCACTCGGAGCTTTCGCGGCTCTTCTCTCGCTCTTTCCCGCAGAGCTCCGGCGATGCACAACTCGAACCGCGAAAGCCGCAATGAGCTTTGTGCAAGCTGCGCAGAAGAAACAAGGCACTAAACCGGCAAATGTCCAGCTAATCTCCAACGTGAAAAGGGTCAGCAAGGAAAGCTCTTGCTAACAGCCCAGAAGCATTGCGACGCTTCTCTGGATGATTTGCCCACCAACACTTCACATCAGCTCAAGCCGGCTGCCCGGAGGAAAAGAGGCTAGGAAAGATCGTAGCAGGCACGGTTGTTGCTGCACGAGAAGTGCCTGCTCCGGAGGCTTCTTGCGAGCAGCGCTAAAAGCACGCGAACATCGCGTTTCTGTGCTTTCCTGAACAGCTTGCGCTGGGACAGTTACAGCCGTGTTTTGCAAGCTGTCCGGGGTTCTGAGGCACTAAAAGTGCGGATGTGTGGCGACTGTCCAAGACGAGAACCGGCTGCTCTGAAAGCCCTTCCTGCTCGTCACGTACGCTTTCTAGCAGCTCTACGGACACACACGCGTCAGCCTCTTCACTGTCCTACACAGCTAGCACGCTGGCAGTTACCGTCAACTTGGAAGCAGCCGCGCAGAAGGCAGTCGCCCTGCAACCGGCGAACAGCGCACATTCGCGGCTACACGCGAGCTGGCCGCACTCGGAGCTTTCGCGGCTCTTCTCTCGCTCTTTCCCGCAGAGCTCCGGCGATGCACAACTCGAACCGCGAAAGCCGCAATGAGCTTTGTGCAAGCTGCGCAGAAGAAACAAGGCACTAAACCGGCAAATGTCCAGCTAATCTCCAACGTGAAAAGGGTCAGCAAGGAAAGCTCTTGCTAACAGCCCAGAAGCATTGCGACGCTTCTCTGGATGATTTGCCCACCAACACTTCACATCAGCTCAAGCCGGCTGCCCGGAGGAAAAGAGGCTAGGAAAGATCGTAGCAGGCACGGTTGTTGCTGCACGAGAAGTGCCTGCTCCGGAGGCTTCTTGCGAGCAGCGCTAAAAGCACGCGAACATCGCGTTTCTGTGCTTTCCTGAACAGCTTGCGCTGGGACAGTTACAGCCGTGTTTTGCAAGCTGTCCGGGGTTCTGAGGCACTAAAAGTGCGGATGTGTGGCGACTGTGCAAGACGAGAACCGGCTGCTCTGAAAGCCCTTCCTGCTCGTCACGTACGCTTTCTAGCAGCTCTACGGACACACACGCGTCAGCCTCTTCACTGTCCTACACAGCTAGCACGCTGGCAGTTACCGTCAACTTGGAAGCAGCCGCGCAGAAGGCAGTCGCCCTGCAACCGGCGAACAGCGCACATTCGCGGCTACACGCGAGCTGGCCGCACTCGGAGCTTTCGCGGCTCTTCTCTCGCTCTTTCCCGCAGAGCTCCGGCGATGCACAACTCGAACCGCGAAAGCCGCAATGAGCTTTGTGCAAGCTGCGCAGAAGAAACAAGGCACTAAACCGGCAAATGTCCAGCTAATCTCCAACGTGAAAAGGCTCAGCAAGGAAAGCTCTTGCTAACAGCCCAGAAGCATTGCGACGCTTCTCTGGATGATTTGCCCACCAACACTTCAGCTCAAGCCGGCTGCCCGGAGGAAAAGAGGCTAGGAAAGATCGTAGCAGGCACGGTTGTTGCTGCACGAGAAGTGCCTGCTCCGGAGGCTTCTTGCGAGCAGCGCTAAAAGCACGCGAACATCGCGTTTCTGTGCTTTCCTGAACAGCTTGCGCTGGGACAGTTACAGCCGTGTTTTGCAAGCTGTCCGGGGTTCTGAGGCACTAAAAGTGCGGATGTGTGGCGACTGTCCAAGACGAGAACCGGCTGCTCTGAAAGCCCTTCCTGCTCGTCACGTACGCTTTCTAGCAGCTCTACGGACACACACGCGTCAGCCTCTTCACTGTCCTACACAGCTAGCACGCTGGCAGTTACCGTCAACTTGGAAGCAGCCGCGCAGAAGGCACTCGCCCTGCAACCGGCGAACAGCGCACATTCGCGGCTACACGCGAGCTGGCCGCACTCGGAGCTTTCGCGGCTCTTCTCTCGCTCTTTCCCGCAGAGCTCCGGCGATGCACAACTCGAACCGCGAAAGCCGCAATGAGCTTTGTGCAAGCTGCGCAGAAGAAACAAGGCACTAAACCGGCAAATGTCCAGCTAATCTCCAACGTGAAAAGGGTCAGCAAGGAAAGCTCTTGCTAACAGCCCAGAAGCATTGCGACGCTTCTCTGGATGATTTGCCCACCAACACTTCACATCAGCTCAAGCCGGCTGCCCGGAGGAAAAGAGGCTAGGAAAGATCGTAGCAGGCACGGTTGTTGCTGCACGAGAAGTGCCTGCTCCGGAGGCTTCTTGCGAGCAGCGCTAAAAGCACGCGAACATCGCGTTTCTGTGCTTTCCTGAACAGCTTGCGCTGGGACAGTTACAGCCGTGTTTTGCAAGCTGTCCGGGGTTCTGAGGCACTAAAAGTGCGGATGTGTGGCGACTGTGCAAGACGAGAACCGGCTGCTCTGAAAGCCCTTCCTGCTCGTCACGTACGCTTTCTAGCAGCTCTACGGACACACACGCGTCAGCCTCTTCACTGTCCTACACAGCTAGCACGCTGGCAGTTACCGTCAACTTGGAAGCAGCCGCGCAGAAGGCAGTCGCCCTGCAACCGGCGAACAGCGCACATTCGCGGCTACACGCGAGCTGGCCGCACTCGGAGCTTTCGCGGCTCTTCTCTCGCTCTTTCCCGCAGAGCTCCGGCGATGCACAACTCGAACCGCGAAAGCCGCAATGAGCTTTGTGCAAGCTGCGCAGAAGAAACAAGGCACTAAACCGGCAAATGTCCAGCTAATCTCCAACGTGAAAAGGCTCAGCAAGGAAAGCTCTTGCTAACAGCCCAGAAGCATTGCGACGCTTCTCTGGATGATTTGCCCACCAACACTTCAGCTCAAGCCGGCTGCCCGGAGGAAAAGAGGCTAGGAAAGATCGTAGCAGGCACGGTTGTTGCTGCACGAGAAGTGCCTGCTCCGGAGGCTTCTTGCGAGCAGCGCTAAAAGCACGCGAACATCGCGTTTCTGTGCTTTCCTGAACAGCTTGCGCTGGGACAGTTACAGCCGTGTTTTGCAAGCTGTCCGGGGTTCTGAGGCACTAAAAGTGCGGATGTGTGGCGACTGTGCAAGACGAGAACCGGCTGCTCTGAAAGCCCTTCCTGCTCGTCACGTACGCTTTCTAGCAGCTCTACGGACACACACGCGTCAGCCTCTTCACTGTCCTACACAGCTAGCACGCTGGCAGTTACCGTCAACTTGGAAGCAGCCGCGCAGAAGGCAGTCGCCCTGCAACCGGCGAACAGCGCACATTCGCGGCTACACGCGAGCTGGCCGCACTCGGAGCTTTCGCGGCTCTTCTCTCGCTCTTTCCCGCAGAGCTCCGGCGATGCACAACTCGAACCGCGAAAGCCGCAATGAGCTTTGTGCAAGCTGCGCAGAAGAAACAAGGCACTAAACCGGCAAATGTCCAGCTAATCTCCAACGTGAAAAGGGTCAGCAAGGAAAGCTCTTGCTAACAGCCCAGAAGCATTGCGACTCTTCTCTGGATGATTTGCCCACCAACACTTCACATCAGCTCAAGCCGGCTGCCCGGAGGAAAAGAGGCTAGGAAAGATCGTAGCAGGCACGGTTGTTGCTGCACGAGAAGTGCCTGCTCCGGAGGCTTCTTGCGAGCAGCGCTAAAAGCACGCGAACATCGCGTTTCTGTGCTTTCCTGAACAGCTTGCGCTGGGACAGTTACAGCCGTGTTTTGCAAGCTGTCCGGGGTTCTGAGGCACTAAAAGTGCGGATGTGTGGCGACTGTGCAAGACGAGAACCGGCTGCTCTGAAAGCCCTTCCTGCTCGTCACGTACGCTTTCTAGCAGCTCTACGGACACACACGCGTCAGCCTCTTCACTGTCCTACACAGCTAGCACGCTGGCAGTTACCGTCAACTTGGAAGCAGCCGCGCAGAAGGCAGTCGCCCTGCAACCGGCGAACAGCGCACATTCGCGGCTACACGCGAGCTGGCCGCACTCGGAGCTTTCGCGGCTCTTCTCTCGCTCTTTCCCGCAGAGCTCCGGCGATGCACAACTCGAACCGCGAAAGCCGCAATGAGCTTTGTGCAAGCTGCGCAGAAGAAACAAGGCACTAAACCGGCAAATGTCCAGCTAATCTCCAACGTGAAAAGGGTCAGCAAGGAAAGCTCTTGCTAACAGCCCAGAAGCATTGCGACGCTTCTCTGGATGATTTGCCCACCAACACTTCACATCAGCTCAAGCCGGCTGCCCGGAGGAAAAGAGGCTAGGAAAGATCGTAGCAGGCACGGTTGTTGCTGCACGAGAAGTGCCTGCTCCGGAGGCTTCTTGCGAGCAGCGCTAAAAGCACGCGAACATCGCGTTTCTGTGCTTTCCTGAACAGCTTGCGCTGGGACAGTTACAGCCGTGTTTTGCAAGCTGTCCGGGGTTCTGAGGCACTAAAAGTGCGGATGTGTGGCGACTGTGCAAGACGAGAACCGGCTGCTCTGAAAGCCCTTCCTGCTCGTCACGTACGCTTTCTAGCAGCTCTACGGACACACACGCGTCAGCCTCTTCACTGTCCTACACAGCTAGCACGCTGGCAGTTACCGTCAACTTGGAAGCAGCCGCGCAGAAGGCAGTCGCCCTGCAACCGGCGAACAGCGCACATTCGCGGCTACACGCGAGCTGGCCGCACTCGGAGCTTTCGCGGCTCTTCTCTCGCTCTTTCCCGCAGAGCTCCGGCGATGCACAACTCGAACCGCGAAAGCCGCAATGAGCTTTGTGCAAGCTGCGCAGAAGAAACAAGGCACTAAACCGGCAAATGTCCAGCTAATCTCCAACGTGAAAAGGCTCAGCAAGGAAAGCTCTTGCTAACAGCCCAGAAGCATTGCGACGCTTCTCTGGATGATTTGCCCACCAACACTTCAGCTCAAGCCGGCTGCCCGGAGGAAAAGAGGCTAGGAAAGATCGTAGCAGGCACGGTTGTTGCTGCACGAGAAGTGCCTGCTCCGGAGGCTTCTTGCGAGCAGCGCTAAAAGCACGCGAACATCGCGTTTCTGTGCTTTCCTGAACAGCTTGCGCTGGGACAGTTACAGCCGTGTTTTGCAAGCTGTCCGGGGTTCTGAGGCACTAAAAGTGCGGATGTGTGGCGACTGTGCAAGACGAGAACCGGCTGCTCTGAAAGCCCTTCCTGCTCGTCACGTACGCTTTCTAGCAGCTCTACGGACACACACGCGTCAGCCTCTTCACTGTCCTACACAGCTAGCACGCTGGCAGTTACCGTCAACTTGGAAGCAGCCGCGCAGAAGGCAGTCGCCCTGCAACCGGCGAACAGCGCACATTCGCGGCTACACGCGAGCTGGCCGCACTCGGAGCTTTCGCGGCTCTTCTCTCGCTCTTTCCCGCAGAGCTCCGGCGATGCACAACTCGAACCGCGAAAGCCGCAATGAGCTTTGTGCAAGCTGCGCAGAAGAAACAAGGCACTAAACCGGCAAATGTCCAGCTAATCTCCAACGTGAAAAGGCTCAGCAAGGAAAGCTCTTGCTAACAGCCCAGAAGCATTGCGACTCTTCTCTGGATGATTTGCCCACCAACACTTCACATCAGCTCAAGCCGGCTGCCCGGAGGAAAAGAGGCTAGGAAAGATCGTAGCAGGCACGGTTGTTGCTGCACGAGAAGTGCCTGCTCCGGAGGCTTCTTGCGAGCAGCGCTAAAAGCACGCGAACATCGCGTTTCTGTGCTTTCCTGAACAGCTTGCGCTGGGACAGTTACAGCCGTGTTTTGCAAGCTGTCCGGGGTTCTGAGGCACTAAAAGTGCGGATGTGTGGCGACTGTGCAAGACGAGAACCGGCTGCTCTGAAAGCCCTTCCTGCTCGTCACGTACGCTTTCTAGCAGCTCTACGGACACACACGCGTCAGCCTCTTCACTGTCCTACACAGCTAGCACGCTGGCAGTTACCGTCAACTTGGAAGCAGCCGCGCAGAAGGCACTCGCCCTGCAACCGGCGAACAGCGCACATTCGCGGCTACACGCGAGCTGGCCGCACTCGGAGCTTTCGCGGCTCTTCTCTCGCTCTTTCCCGCAGAGCTCCGGCGATGCACAACTCGAACCGCGAAAGCCGCAATGAGCTTTGTGCAAGCTGCGCAGAAGAAACAAGGCACTAAACCGGCAAATGTCCAGCTAATCTCCAACGTGAAAAGGGTCAGCAAGGAAAGCTCTTGCTAACAGCCCAGAAGCATTGCGACGCTTCTCTGGATGATTTGCCCACCAACACTTCACATCAGCTCAAGCCGGCTGCCCGGAGGAAAAGAGGCTAGGAAAGATCGTAGCAGGCACGGTTGTTGCTGCACGAGAAGTGCCTACTCCGGAGGCTTCTTGCGAGCAGCGCTAAAAGCACGCGAACATCGCGTTTCTGTGCTTTCCTGAACAGCTTGCGCTGGGACAGTTACAGCCGTGTTTTGCAAGCTGTCCGGGGTTCTGAGGCACTAAAAGTGCGGATGTGTGGCGACTGTGCAAGACGAGAACCGGCTGCTCTGAAAGCCCTTCCTGCTCGTCACGTACGCTTTCTAGCAGCTCTACGGACACACACGCGTCAGCCTCTTCACTGTCCTACACAGCTAGCACGCTGGCAGTTACCGTCAACTTGGAAGCAGCCGCGCAGAAGGCAGTCGCCCTGCAACCGGCGAACAGCGCACATTCGCGGCTACACGCGAGCTGGCCGCACTCGGAGCTTTCGCGGCTCTTCTCTCGCTCTTTCCCGCAGAGCTCCGGCGATGCACAACTCGAACCGCGAAAGCCGCAATGAGCTTTGTGCAAGCTGCGCAGAAGAAACAAGGCACTAAACCGGCAAATGTCCAGCTAATCTCCAACGTGAAAAGGGTCAGCAAGGAAAGCTCTTGCTAACAGCCCAGAAGCATTGCGACGCTTCTCTGGATGATTTGCCCACCAACACTTCAGCTCAAGCCGGCTGCCCGGAGGAAAAGAGGCTAGGAAAGATCGTAGCAGGCACGGTTGTTGCTGCACGAGAAGTGCCTGCTCCGGAGGCTTCTTGCGAGCAGCGCTAAAAGCACGCGAACATCGCGTTTCTGTGCTTTCCTGAACAGCTTGCGCTGGGACAGTTACAGCCGTGTTTTGCAAGCTGTCCGGGGTTCTGAGGCACTAAAAGTGCGGATGTGTGGCGACTGTGCAAGACGAGAACCGGCTGCTCTGAAAGCCCTTCCTGCTCGTCACGTACGCTTTCTAGCAGCTCTACGGACACACACGCGTCAGCCTCTTCACTGTCCTACACAGCTAGCACGCTGGCAGTTACCGTCAACTTGGAAGCAGCCGCGCAGAAGGCAGTCGCCCTGCAACCGGCGAACAGCGCACATTCGCGGCTACACGCGAGCTGGCCGCACTCGGAGCTTTCGCGGCTCTTCTCTCGCTCTTTCCCGCAGAGCTCCGGCGATGCACAACTCGAACCGCGAAAGCCGCAATGAGCTTTGTGCAAGCTGCGCAGAAGAAACAAGGCACTAAACCGGCAAATGTCCAGCTAATCTCCAACGTGAAAAGGGTCAGCAAGGAAAGCTCTTGCTAACAGCCCAGAAGCATTGCGACTCTTCTCTGGATGATTTGCCCACCAACACTTCACATCAGCTCAAGCCGGCTGCCCGGAGGAAAAGAGGCTAGGAAAGATCGTAGCAGGCACGGTTGTTGCTGCACGAGAAGTGCCTGCTCCGGAGGCTTCTTGCGAGCAGCGCTAAAAGCACGCGAACATCGCGTTTCTGTGCTTTCCTGAACAGCTTGCGCTGGGACAGTTACAGCCGTGTTTTGCAAGCTGTCCGGGGTTCTGAGGCACTAAAAGTGCGGATGTGTGGCGACTGTGCAAGACGAGAACCGGCTGCTCTGAAAGCCCTTCCTGCTCGTCACGTACGCTTTCTAGCAGCTCTACGGACACACACGCGTCAGCCTCTTCACTGTCCTACACAGCTAGCACGCTGGCAGTTACCGTCAACTTGGAAGCAGCCGCGCAGAAGGCAGTCGCCCTGCAACCGGCGAACAGCGCACATTCGCGGCTACACGCGAGCTGGCCGCACTCGGAGCTTTCGCGGCTCTTCTCTCGCTCTTTCCCGCAGAGCTCCGGCGATGCACAACTCGAACCGCGAAAGCCGCAATGAGCTTTGTGCAAGCTGCGCAGAAGAAACAAGGCACTAAACCGGCAAATGTCCAGCTAATCTCCAACGTGAAAAGGCTCAGCAAGGAAAGCTCTTGCTAACAGCCCAGAAGCATTGCGACGCTTCTCTGGATGATTTGCCCACCAACACTTCACATCAGCTCAAGCCGGCTGCCCGGAGGAAAAGAGGCTAGGAAAGATCGTAGCAGGCACGGTTGTTGCTGCACGAGAAGTGCCTGCTCCGGAGGCTTCTTGCGAGCAGCGCTAAAAGCACGCGAACATCGCGTTTCTGTGCTTTCCTGAACAGCTTGCGCTGGGACAGTTACAGCCGTGTTTTGCAAGCTGTCCGGGGTTCTGAGGCACTAAAAGTGCGGATGTGTGGCGACTGTGCAAGACGAGAACCGGCTGCTCTGAAAGCCCTTCCTGCTCGTCACGTACGCTTTCTAGCAGCTCTACGGACACACACGCGTCAGCCTCTTCACTGTCCTACACAGCTAGCACGCTGGCAGTTACCGTCAACTTGGAAGCAGCCGCGCAGAAGGCAGTCGCCCTGCAACCGGCGAACAGCGCACATTCGCGGCTACACGCGAGCTGGCCGCACTCGGAGCTTTCGCGGCTCTTCTCTCGCTCTTTCCCGCAGAGCTCCGGCGATGCACAACTCGAACCGCGAAAGCCGCAATGAGCTTTGTGCAAGCTGCGCAGAAGAAACAAGGCACTAAACCGGCAAATGTCCAGCTAATCTCCAACGTGAAAAGGCTCAGCAAGGAAAGCTCTTGCTAACAGCCCAGAAGCATTGCGACGCTTCTCTGGATGATTTGCCCACCAACACTTCAGCTCAAGCCGGCTGCCCGGAGGAAAAGAGGCTAGGAAAGATCGTAGCAGGCACGGTTGTTGCTGCACGAGAAGTGCCTGCTCCGGAGGCTTCTTGCGAGCAGCGCTAAAAGCACGCGAACATCGCGTTTCTGTGCTTTCCTGAACAGCTTGCGCTGGGACAGTTACAGCCGTGTTTTGCAAGCTGTCCGGGGTTCTGAGGCACTAAAAGTGCGGATGTGTGGCGACTGTGCAAGACGAGAACCGGCTGCTCTGAAAGCCCTTCCTGCTCGTCACGTACGCTTTCTAGCAGCTCTACGGACACACACGCGTCAGCCTCTTCACTGTCCTACACAGCTAGCACGCTGGCAGTTACCGTCAACTTGGAAGCAGCCGCGCAGAAGGCAGTCGCCCTGCAACCGGCGAACAGCGCACATTCGCGGCTACACGCGAGCTGGCCGCACTCGGAGCTTTCGCGGCTCTTCTCTCGCTCTTTCCCGCAGAGCTCCGGCGATGCACAACTCGAACCGCGAAAGCCGCAATGAGCTTTGTGCAAGCTGCGCAGAAGAAACAAGGCACTAAACCGGCAAATGTCCAGCTAATCTCCAACGTGAAAAGGCTCAGCAAGGAAAGCTCTTGCTAACAGCCCAGAAGCATTGCGACTCTTCTCTGGATGATTTGCCCACCAACACTTCACATCAGCTCAAGCCGGCTGCCCGGAGGAAAAGAGGCTAGGAAAGATCGTAGCAGGCACGGTTGTTGCTGCACGAGAAGTGCCTGCTCCGGAGGCTTCTTGCGAGCAGCGCTAAAAGCACGCGAACATCGCGTTTCTGTGCTTTCCTGAACAGCTTGCGCTGGGACAGTTACAGCCGTGTTTTGCAAGCTGTCCGGGGTTCTGAGGCACTAAAAGTGCGGATGTGTGGCGACTGTGCAAGACGAGAACCGGCTGCTCTGAAAGCCCTTCCTGCTCGTCACGTACGCTTTCTAGCAGCTCTACGGACACACACGCGTCAGCCTCTTCACTGTCCTACACAGCTAGCACGCTGGCAGTTACCGTCAACTTGGAAGCAGCCGCGCAGAAGGCACTCGCCCTGCAACCGGCGAACAGCGCACATTCGCGGCTACACGCGAGCTGGCCGCACTCGGAGCTTTCGCGGCTCTTCTCTCGCTCTTTCCCGCAGAGCTCCGGCGATGCACAACTCGAACCGCGAAAGCCGCAATGAGCTTTGTGCAAGCTGCGCAGAAGAAACAAGGCACTAAACCGGCAAATGTCCAGCTAATCTCCAACGTGAAAAGGCTCAGCAAGGAAAGCTCTTGCTAACAGCCCAGAAGCATTGCGACGCTTCTCTGGATGATTTGCCCACCAACACTTCACATCAGCTCAAGCCGGCTGCCCGGAGGAAAAGAGGCTAGGAAAGATCGTAGCAGGCACGGTTGTTGCTGCACGAGAAGTGCCTACTCCGGAGGCTTCTTGCGAGCAGCGCTAAAAGCACGCGAACATCGCGTTTCTGTGCTTTCCTGAACAGCTTGCGCTGGGACAGTTACAGCCGTGTTTTGCAAGCTGTCCGGGGTTCTGAGGCACTAAAAGTGCGGATGTGTGGCGACTGTGCAAGACGAGAACCGGCTGCTCTGAAAGCCCTTCCTGCTCGTCACGTACGCTTTCTAGCAGCTCTACGGACACACACGCGTCAGCCTCTTCACTGTCCTACACAGCTAGCACGCTGGCAGTTACCGTCAACTTGGAAGCAGCCGCGCAGAAGGCAGTCGCCCTGCAACCGGCGAACAGCGCACATTCGCGGCTACACGCGAGCTGGCCGCACTCGGAGCTTTCGCGGCTCTTCTCTCGCTCTTTCCCGCAGAGCTCCGGCGATGCACAACTCGAACCGCGAAAGCCGCAATGAGCTTTGTGCAAGCTGCGCAGAAGAAACAAGGCACTAAACCGGCAAATGTCCAGCTAATCTCCAACGTGAAAAGGGTCAGCAAGGAAAGCTCTTGCTAACAGCCCAGAAGCATTGCGACTCTTCTCTGGATGATTTGCCCACCAACACTTCACATCAGCTCAAGCCGGCTGCCCGGAGGAAAAGAGGCTAGGAAAGATCGTAGCAGGCACGGTTGTTGCTGCACGAGAAGTGCCTGCTCCGGAGGCTTCTTGCGAGCAGCGCTAAAAGCACGCGAACATCGCGTTTCTGTGCTTTCCTGAACAGCTTGCGCTGGGACAGTTACAGCCGTGTTTTGCAAGCTGTCCGGGGTTCTGAGGCACTAAAAGTGCGGATGTGTGGCGACTGTGCAAGACGAGAACCGGCTGCTCTGAAAGCCCTTCCTGCTCGTCACGTACGCTTTCTAGCAGCTCTACGGACACACACGCGTCAGCCTCTTCACTGTCCTACACAGCTAGCACGCTGGCAGTTACCGTCAACTTGGAAGCAGCCGCGCAGAAGGCAGTCGCCCTGCAACCGGCGAACAGCGCACATTCGCGGCTACACGCGAGCTGGCCGCACTCGGAGCTTTCGCGGCTCTTCTCTCGCTCTTTCCCGCAGAGCTCCGGCGATGCACAACTCGAACCGCGAAAGCCGCAATGAGCTTTGTGCAAGCTGCGCAGAAGAAACAAGGCACTAAACCGGCAAATGTCCAGCTAATCTCCAACGTGAAAAGGCTCAGCAAGGAAAGCTCTTGCTAACAGCCCAGAAGCATTGCGACGCTTCTCTGGATGATTTGCCCACCAACACTTCACATCAGCTCAAGCCGGCTGCCCGGAGGAAAAGAGGCTAGGAAAGATCGTAGCAGGCACGGTTGTTGCTGCACGAGAAGTGCCTGCTCCGGAGGCTTCTTGCGAGCAGCGCTAAAAGCACGCGAACATCGCGTTTCTGTGCTTTCCTGAACAGCTTGCGCTGGGACAGTTACAGCCGTGTTTTGCAAGCTGTCCGGGGTTCTGAGGCACTAAAAGTGCGGATGTGTGGCGACTGTCCAAGACGAGAACCGGCTGCTCTGAAAGCCCTTCCTGCTCGTCACGTACGCTTTCTAGCAGCTCTACGGACACACACGCGTCAGCCTCTTCACTGTCCTACACAGCTAGCACGCTGGCAGTTACCGTCAACTTGGAAGCAGCCGCGCAGAAGGCACTCGCCCTGCAACCGGCGAACAGCGCACATTCGCGGCTACACGCGAGCTGGCCGCACTCGGAGCTTTCGCGGCTCTTCTCTCGCTCTTTCCCGCAGAGCTCCGGCGATGCACAACTCGAACCGCGAAAGCCGCAATGAGCTTTGTGCAAGCTGCGCAGAAGAAACAAGGCACTAAACCGGCAAATGTCCAGCTAATCTCCAACGTGAAAAGGGTCAGCAAGGAAAGCTCTTGCTAACAGCCCAGAAGCATTGCGACGCTTCTCTGGATGATTTGCCCACCAACACTTCACATCAGCTCAAGCCGGCTGCCCGGAGGAAAAGAGGCTAGGAAAGATCGTAGCAGGCACGGTTGTTGCTGCACGAGAAGTGCCTGCTCCGGAGGCTTCTTGCGAGCAGCGCTAAAAGCACGCGAACATCGCGTTTCTGTGCTTTCCTGAACAGCTTGCGCTGGGACAGTTACAGCCGTGTTTTGCAAGCTGTCCGGGGTTCTGAGGCACTAAAAGTGCGGATGTGTGGCGACTGTGCAAGACGAGAACCGGCTGCTCTGAAAGCCCTTCCTGCTCGTCACGTACGCTTTCTAGCAGCTCTACGGACACACACGCGTCAGCCTCTTCACTGTCCTACACAGCTAGCACGCTGGCAGTTACCGTCAACTTGGAAGCAGCCGCGCAGAAGGCACTCGCCCTGCAACCGGCGAACAGCGCACATTCGCGGCTACACGCGAGCTGGCCGCACTCGGAGCTTTCGCGGCTCTTCTCTCGCTCTTTCCCGCAGAGCTCCGGCGATGCACAACTCGAACCGCGAAAGCCGCAATGAGCTTTGTGCAAGCTGCGCAGAAGAAACAAGGCACTAAACCGGCAAATGTCCAGCTAATCTCCAACGTGAAAAGGGTCAGCAAGGAAAGCTCTTGCTAACAGCCCAGAAGCATTGCGACGCTTCTCTGGATGATTTGCCCACCAACACTTCACATCAGCTCAAGCCGGCTGCCCGGAGGAAAAGAGGCTAGGAAAGATCGTAGCAGGCACGGTTGTTGCTGCACGAGAAGTGCCTGCTCCGGAGGCTTCTTGCGAGCAGCGCTAAAAGCACGCGAACATCGCGTTTCTGTGCTTTCCTGAACAGCTTGCGCTGGGACAGTTACAGCCGTGTTTTGCAAGCTGTCCGGGGTTCTGAGGCACTAAAAGTGCGGATGTGTGGCGACTGTCCAAGACGAGAACCGGCTGCTCTGAAAGCCCTTCCTGCTCGTCACGTACGCTTTCTAGCAGCTCTACGGACACACACGCGTCAGCCTCTTCACTGTCCTACACAGCTAGCACGCTGGCAGTTACCGTCAACTTGGAAGCAGCCGCGCAGAAGGCACTCGCCCTGCAACCGGCGAACAGCGCACATTCGCGGCTACACGCGAGCTGGCCGCACTCGGAGCTTTCGCGGCTCTTCTCTCGCTCTTTCCCGCAGAGCTCCGGCGATGCACAACTCGAACCGCGAAAGCCGCAATGAGCTTTGTGCAAGCTGCGCAGAAGAAACAAGGCACTAAACCGGCAAATGTCCAGCTAATCTCCAACGTGAAAAGGGTCAGCAAGGAAAGCTCTTGCTAACAGCCCAGAAGCATTGCGACGCTTCTCTGGATGATTTGCCCACCAACACTTCACATCAGCTCAAGCCGGCTGCCCGGAGGAAAAGAGGCTAGGAAAGATCGTAGCAGGCACGGTTGTTGCTGCACGAGAAGTGCCTGCTCCGGAGGCTTCTTGCGAGCAGCGCTAAAAGCACGCGAACATCGCGTTTCTGTGCTTTCCTGAACAGCTTGCGCTGGGACAGTTACAGCCGTGTTTTGCAAGCTGTCCGGGGTTCTGAGGCACTAAAAGTGCGGATGTGTGGCGACTGTGCAAGACGAGAACCGGCTGCTCTGAAAGCCCTTCCTGCTCGTCACGTACGCTTTCTAGCAGCTCTACGGACACACACGCGTCAGCCTCTTCACTGTCCTACACAGCTAGCACGCTGGCAGTTACCGTCAACTTGGAAGCAGCCGCGCAGAAGGCAGTCGCCCTGCAACCGGCGAACAGCGCACATTCGCGGCTACACGCGAGCTGGCCGCACTCGGAGCTTTCGCGGCTCTTCTCTCGCTCTTTCCCGCAGAGCTCCGGCGATGCACAACTCGAACCGCGAAAGCCGCAATGAGCTTTGTGCAAGCTGCGCAGAAGAAACAAGGCACTAAACCGGCAAATGTCCAGCTAATCTCCAACGTGAAAAGGGTCAGCAAGGAAAGCTCTTGCTAACAGCCCAGAAGCATTGCGACGCTTCTCTGGATGATTTGCCCACCAACACTTCACATCAGCTCAAGCCGGCTGCCCGGAGGAAAAGAGGCTAGGAAAGATCGTAGCAGGCACGGTTGTTGCTGCACGAGAAGTGCCTGCTCCGGAGGCTTCTTGCGAGCAGCGCTAAAAGCACGCGAACATCGCGTTTCTGTGCTTTCCTGAACAGCTTGCGCTGGGACAGTTACAGCCGTGTTTTGCAAGCTGTCCGGGGTTCTGAGGCACTAAAAGTGCGGATGTGTGGCGACTGTGCAAGACGAGAACCGGCTGCTCTGAAAGCCCTTCCTGCTCGTCACGTACGCTTTCTAGCAGCTCTACGGACACACACGCGTCAGCCTCTTCACTGTCCTACACAGCTAGCACGCTGGCAGTTACCGTCAACTTGGAAGCAGCCGCGCAGAAGGCAGTCGCCCTGCAACCGGCGAACAGCGCACATTCGCGGCTACACGCGAGCTGGCCGCACTCGGAGCTTTCGCGGCTCTTCTCTCGCTCTTTCCCGCAGAGCTCCGGCGATGCACAACTCGAACCGCGAAAGCCGCAATGAGCTTTGTGCAAGCTGCGCAGAAGAAACAAGGCACTAAACCGGCAAATGTCCAGCTAATCTCCAACGTGAAAAGGCTCAGCAAGGAAAGCTCTTGCTAACAGCCCAGAAGCATTGCGACGCTTCTCTGGATGATTTGCCCACCAACACTTCACATCAGCTCAAGCCGGCTGCCCGGAGGAAAAGAGGCTAGGAAAGATCGTAGCAGGCACGGTTGTTGCTGCACGAGAAGTGCCTGCTCCGGAGGCTTCTTGCGAGCAGCGCTAAAAGCACGCGAACATCGCGTTTCTGTGCTTTCCTGAACAGCTTGCGCTGGGACAGTTACAGCCGTGTTTTGCAAGCTGTCCGGGGTTCTGAGGCACTAAAAGTGCGGATGTGTGGCGACTGTGCAAGACGAGAACCGGCTGCTCTGAAAGCCCTTCCTGCTCGTCACGTACGCTTTCTAGCAGCTCTACGGACACACACGCGTCAGCCTCTTCACTGTCCTACACAGCTAGCACGCTGGCAGTTACCGTCAACTTGGAAGCAGCCGCGCAGAAGGCAGTCGCCCTGCAACCGGCGAACAGCGCACATTCGCGGCTACACGCGAGCTGGCCGCACTCGGAGCTTTCGCGGCTCTTCTCTCGCTCTTTCCCGCAGAGCTCCGGCGATGCACAACTCGAACCGCGAAAGCCGCAATGAGCTTTGTGCAAGCTGCGCAGAAGAAACAAGGCACTAAACCGGCAAATGTCCAGCTAATCTCCAACGTGAAAAGGGTCAGCAAGGAAAGCTCTTGCTAACAGCCCAGAAGCATTGCGACGCTTCTCTGGATGATTTGCCCACCAACACTTCACATCAGCTCAAGCCGGCTGCCCGGAGGAAAAGAGGCTAGGAAAGATCGTAGCAGGCACGGTTGTTGCTGCACGAGAAGTGCCTGCTCCGGAGGCTTCTTGCGAGCAGCGCTAAAAGCACGCGAACATCGCGTTTCTGTGCTTTCCTGAACAGCTTGCGCTGGGACAGTTACAGCCGTGTTTTGCAAGCTGTCCGGGGTTCTGAGGCACTAAAAGTGCGGATGTGTGGCGACTGTGCAAGACGAGAACCGGCTGCTCTGAAAGCCCTTCCTGCTCGTCACGTACGCTTTCTAGCAGCTCTACGGACACACACGCGTCAGCCTCTTCACTGTCC
The DNA here is from genome assembly GCF_036417535.1 of Chlamydotis macqueenii. Lineage (NCBI taxonomy): Eukaryota > Metazoa > Chordata > Aves > Otidiformes > Otididae > Chlamydotis > Chlamydotis macqueenii. The sequence continues at coordinate 72,777 of NW_028239242.1, forward strand.
TACACAGCTAGCACGCTGGCAGTTACCGTCAACTTGGAAGCAGCCGCGCAGAAGGCAGTCGCCCTGCAACCGGCGAACAGCGCACATTCGCGGCTACACGCGAGCTGGCCGCACTCGGAGCTTTCGCGGCTCTTCTCTCGCTCTTTCCCGCAGAGCTCCGGCGATGCACAACTCGAACCGCGAAAGCCGCAATGAGCTTTGTGCAAGCTGCGCAGAAGAAACAAGGCACTAAACCGGCAAATGTCCAGCTAATCTCCAACGTGAAAAGGCTCAGCAAGGAAAGCTCTTGCTAACAGCCCAGAAGCATTGCGACGCTTCTCTGGATGATTTGCCCACCAACACTTCACATCAGCTCAAGCCGGCTGCCCGGAGGAAAAGAGGCTAGGAAAGATCGTAGCAGGCACGGTTGTTGCTGCACGAGAAGTGCCTGCTCCGGAGGCTTCTTGCGAGCAGCGCTAAAAGCACGCGAACATCGCGTTTCTGTGCTTTCCTGAACAGCTTGCGCTGGGACAGTTACAGCCGTGTTTTGCAAGCTGTCCGGGGTTCTGAGGCACTAAAAGTGCGGATGTGTGGCGACTGTCCAAGACGAGAACCGGCTGCTCTGAAAGCCCTTCCTGCTCGTCACGTACGCTTTCTAGCAGCTCTACGGACACACACGCGTCAGCCTCTTCACTGTCCTACACAGCTAGCACGCTGGCAGTTACCGTCAACTTGGAAGCAGCCGCGCAGAAGGCAGTCGCCCTGCAACCGGCGAACAGCGCACATTCGCGGCTACACGCGAGCTGGCCGCACTCGGAGCTTTCGCGGCTCTTCTCTCGCTCTTTCCCGCAGAGCTCCGGCGATGCACAACTCGAACCGCGAAAGCCGCAATGAGCTTTGTGCAAGCTGCGCAGAAGAAACAAGGCACTAAACCGGCAAATGTCCAGCTAATCTCCAACGTGAAAAGGGTCAGCAAGGAAAGCTCTTGCTAACAGCCCAGAAGCATTGCGACGCTTCTCTGGATGATTTGCCCACCAACACTTCACATCAGCTCAAGCCGGCTGCCCGGAGGAAAAGAGGCTAGGAAAGATCGTAGCAGGCACGGTTGTTGCTGCACGAGAAGTGCCTGCTCCGGAGGCTTCTTGCGAGCAGCGCTAAAAGCACGCGAACATCGCGTTTCTGTGCTTTCCTGAACAGCTTGCGCTGGGACAGTTACAGCCGTGTTTTGCAAGCTGTCCGGGGTTCTGAGGCACTAAAAGTGCGGATGTGTGGCGACTGTGCAAGACGAGAACCGGCTGCTCTGAAAGCCCTTCCTGCTCGTCACGTACGCTTTCTAGCAGCTCTACGGACACACACGCGTCAGCCTCTTCACTGTCCTACACAGCTAGCACGCTGGCAGTTACCGTCAACTTGGAAGCAGCCGCGCAGAAGGCAGTCGCCCTGCAACCGGCGAACAGCGCACATTCGCGGCTACACGCGAGCTGGCCGCACTCGGAGCTTTCGCGGCTCTTCTCTCGCTCTTTCCCGCAGAGCTCCGGCGATGCACAACTCGAACCGCGAAAGCCGCAATGAGCTTTGTGCAAGCTGCGCAGAAGAAACAAGGCACTAAACCGGCAAATGTCCAGCTAATCTCCAACGTGAAAAGGGTCAGCAAGGAAAGCTCTTGCTAACAGCCCAGAAGCATTGCGACGCTTCTCTGGATGATTTGCCCACCAACACTTCACATCAGCTCAAGCCGGCTGCCCGGAGGAAAAGAGGCTAGGAAAGATCGTAGCAGGCACGGTTGTTGCTGCACGAGAAGTGCCTGCTCCGGAGGCTTCTTGCGAGCAGCGCTAAAAGCACGCGAACATCGCGTTTCTGTGCTTTCCTGAACAGCTTGCGCTGGGACAGTTACAGCCGTGTTTTGCAAGCTGTCCGGGGTTCTGAGGCACTAAAAGTGCGGATGTGTGGCGACTGTGCAAGACGAGAACCGGCTGCTCTGAAAGCCCTTCCTGCTCGTCACGTACGCTTTCTAGCAGCTCTACGGACACACACGCGTCAGCCTCTTCACTGTCCTACACAGCTAGCACGCTGGCAGTTACCGTCAACTTGGAAGCAGCCGCGCAGAAGGCAGTCGCCCTGCAACCGGCGAACAGCGCACATTCGCGGCTACACGCGAGCTGGCCGCACTCGGAGCTTTCGCGGCTCTTCTCTCGCTCTTTCCCGCAGAGCTCCGGCGATGCACAACTCGAACCGCGAAAGCCGCAATGAGCTTTGTGCAAGCTGCGCAGAAGAAACAAGGCACTAAACCGGCAAATGTCCAGCTAATCTCCAACGTGAAAAGGCTCAGCAAGGAAAGCTCTTGCTAACAGCCCAGAAGCATTGCGACGCTTCTCTGGATGATTTGCCCACCAACACTTCACATCAGCTCAAGCCGGCTGCCCGGAGGAAAAGAGGCTAGGAAAGATCGTAGCAGGCACGGTTGTTGCTGCACGAGAAGTGCCTGCTCCGGAGGCTTCTTGCGAGCAGCGCTAAAAGCACGCGAACATCGCGTTTCTGTGCTTTCCTGAACAGCTTGCGCTGGGACAGTTACAGCCGTGTTTTGCAAGCTGTCCGGGGTTCTGAGGCACTAAAAGTGCGGATGTGTGGCGACTGTGCAAGACGAGAACCGGCTGCTCTGAAAGCCCTTCCTGCTCGTCACGTACGCTTTCTAGCAGCTCTACGGACACACACGCGTCAGCCTCTTCACTGTCCTACACAGCTAGCACGCTGGCAGTTACCGTCAACTTGGAAGCAGCCGCGCAGAAGGCAGTCGCCCTGCAACCGGCGAACAGCGCACATTCGCGGCTACACGCGAGCTGGCCGCACTCGGAGCTTTCGCGGCTCTTCTCTCGCTCTTTCCCGCAGAGCTCCGGCGATGCACAACTCGAACCGCGAAAGCCGCAATGAGCTTTGTGCAAGCTGCGCAGAAGAAACAAGGCACTAAACCGGCAAATGTCCAGCTAATCTCCAACGTGAAAAGGGTCAGCAAGGAAAGCTCTTGCTAACAGCCCAGAAGCATTGCGACGCTTCTCTGGATGATTTGCCCACCAACACTTCACATCAGCTCAAGCCGGCTGCCCGGAGGAAAAGAGGCTAGGAAAGATCGTAGCAGGCACGGTTGTTGCTGCACGAGAAGTGCCTGCTCCGGAGGCTTCTTGCGAGCAGCGCTAAAAGCACGCGAACATCGCGTTTCTGTGCTTTCCTGAACAGCTTGCGCTGGGACAGTTACAGCCGTGTTTTGCAAGCTGTCCGGGGTTCTGAGGCACTAAAAGTGCGGATGTGTGGCGACTGTGCAAGACGAGAACCGGCTGCTCTGAAAGCCCTTCCTGCTCGTCACGTACGCTTTCTAGCAGCTCTACGGACACACACGCGTCAGCCTCTTCACTGTCCTACACAGCTAGCACGCTGGCAGTTACCGTCAACTTGGAAGCAGCCGCGCAGAAGGCAGTCGCCCTGCAACCGGCGAACAGCGCACATTCGCGGCTACACGCGAGCTGGCCGCACTCGGAGCTTTCGCGGCTCTTCTCTCGCTCTTTCCCGCAGAGCTCCGGCGATGCACAACTCGAACCGCGAAAGCCGCAATGAGCTTTGTGCAAGCTGCGCAGAAGAAACAAGGCACTAAACCGGCAAATGTCCAGCTAATCTCCAACGTGAAAAGGGTCAGCAAGGAAAGCTCTTGCTAACAGCCCAGAAGCATTGCGACGCTTCTCTGGATGATTTGCCCACCAACACTTCACATCAGCTCAAGCCGGCTGCCCGGAGGAAAAGAGGCTAGGAAAGATCGTAGCAGGCACGGTTGTTGCTGCACGAGAAGTGCCTGCTCCGGAGGCTTCTTGCGAGCAGCGCTAAAAGCACGCGAACATCGCGTTTCTGTGCTTTCCTGAACAGCTTGCGCTGGGACAGTTACAGCCGTGTTTTGCAAGCTGTCCGGGGTTCTGAGGCACTAAAAGTGCGGATGTGTGGCGACTGTGCAAGACGAGAACCGGCTGCTCTGAAAGCCCTTCCTGCTCGTCACGTACGCTTTCTAGCAGCTCTACGGACACACACGCGTCAGCCTCTTCACTGTCCTACACAGCTAGCACGCTGGCAGTTACCGTCAACTTGGAAGCAGCCGCGCAGAAGGCAGTCGCCCTGCAACCGGCGAACAGCGCACATTCGCGGCTACACGCGAGCTGGCCGCACTCGGAGCTTTCGCGGCTCTTCTCTCGCTCTTTCCCGCAGAGCTCCGGCGATGCACAACTCGAACCGCGAAAGCCGCAATGAGCTTTGTGCAAGCTGCGCAGAAGAAACAAGGCACTAAACCGGCAAATGTCCAGCTAATCTCCAACGTGAAAAGGGTCAGCAAGGAAAGCTCTTGCTAACAGCCCAGAAGCATTGCGACGCTTCTCTGGATGATTTGCCCACCAACACTTCACATCAGCTCAAGCCGGCTGCCCGGAGGAAAAGAGGCTAGGAAAGATCGTAGCAGGCACGGTTGTTGCTGCACGAGAAGTGCCTGCTCCGGAGGCTTCTTGCGAGCAGCGCTAAAAGCACGCGAACATCGCGTTTCTGTGCTTTCCTGAACAGCTTGCGCTGGGACAGTTACAGCCGTGTTTTGCAAGCTGTCCGGGGTTCTGAGGCACTAAAAGTGCGGATGTGTGGCGACTGTGCAAGACGAGAACCGGCTGCTCTGAAAGCCCTTCCTGCTCGTCACGTACGCTTTCTAGCAGCTCTACGGACACACACGCGTCAGCCTCTTCACTGTCCTACACAGCTAGCACGCTGGCAGTTACCCGTCAACTTGGAAGCAGCCGCGCAGAAGGCAGTCGCCCTGCAACCGGCGAACAGCGCACATTCGCGGCTACACGCGAGCTGGCCGCACTCGGAGCTTTCGCGGCTCTTCTCTCGCTCTTTCCCGCAGAGCTCCGGCGATGCACAACTCGAACCGCGAAAGCCGCAATGAGCTTTGTGCAAGCTGCGCAGAAGAAACAAGGCACTAAACCGGCAAATGTCCAGCTAATCTCCAACGTGAAAAGGCTCAGCAAGGAAAGCTCTTGCTAACAGCCCAGAAGCATTGCGACGCTTCTCTGGATGATTTGCCCACCAACACTTCACATCAGCTCAAGCCGGCTGCCCGGAGGAAAAGAGGCTAGGAAAGATCGTAGCAGGCACGGTTGTTGCTGCACGAGAAGTGCCTGCTCCGGAGGCTTCTTGCGAGCAGCGCTAAAAGCACGCGAACATCGCGTTTCTGTGCTTTCCTGAACAGCTTGCGCTGGGACAGTTACAGCCGTGTTTTGCAAGCTGTCCGGGGTTCTGAGGCACTAAAAGTGCGGATGTGTGGCGACTGTGCAAGACGAGAACCGGCTGCTCTGAAAGCCCTTCCTGCTCGTCACGTACGCTTTCTAGCAGCTCTACGGACACACACGCGTCAGCCTCTTCACTGTCCTACACAGCTAGCACGCTGGCAGTTACCGTCAACTTGGAAGCAGCCGCGCAGAAGGCAGTCGCCCTGCAACCGGCGAACAGCGCACATTCGCGGCTACACGCGAGCTGGCCGCACTCGGAGCTTTCGCGGCTCTTCTCTCGCTCTTTCCCGCAGAGCTCCGGCGATGCACAACTCGAACCGCGAAAGCCGCAATGAGCTTTGTGCAAGCTGCGCAGAAGAAACAAGGCACTAAACCGGCAAATGTCCAGCTAATCTCCAACGTGAAAAGGGTCAGCAAGGAAAGCTCTTGCTAACAGCCCAGAAGCATTGCGACGCTTCTCTGGATGATTTGCCCACCAACACTTCACATCAGCTCAAGCCGGCTGCCCGGAGGAAAAGAGGCTAGGAAAGATCGTAGCAGGCACGGTTGTTGCTGCACGAGAAGTGCCTGCTCCGGAGGCTTCTTGCGAGCAGCGCTAAAAGCACGCGAACATCGCGTTTCTGTGCTTTCCTGAACAGCTTGCGCTGGGACAGTTACAGCCGTGTTTTGCAAGCTGTCCGGGGTTCTGAGGCACTAAAAGTGCGGATGTGTGGCGACTGTGCAAGACGAGAACCGGCTGCTCTGAAAGCCCTTCCTGCTCGTCACGTACGCTTTCTAGCAGCTCTACGGACACACACGCGTCAGCCTCTTCACTGTCCTACACAGCTAGCACGCTGGCAGTTACCGTCAACTTGGAAGCAGCCGCGCAGAAGGCACTCGCCCTGCAACCGGCGAACAGCGCACATTCGCGGCTACACGCGAGCTGGCCGCACTCGGAGCTTTCGCGGCTCTTCTCTCGCTCTTTCCCGCAGAGCTCCGGCGATGCACAACTCGAACCGCGAAAGCCGCAATGAGCTTTGTGCAAGCTGCGCAGAAGAAACAAGGCACTAAACCGGCAAATGTCCAGCTAATCTCCAACGTGAAAAGGCTCAGCAAGGAAAGCTCTTGCTAACAGCCCAGAAGCATTGCGACGCTTCTCTGGATGATTTGCCCACCAACACTTCACATCAGCTCAAGCCGGCTGCCCGGAGGAAAAGAGGCTAGGAAAGATCGTAGCAGGCACGGTTGTTGCTGCACGAGAAGTGCCTGCTCCGGAGGCTTCTTGCGAGCAGCGCTAAAAGCACGCGAACATCGCGTTTCTGTGCTTTCCTGAACAGCTTGCGCTGGGACAGTTACAGCCGTGTTTTGCAAGCTGTCCGGGGTTCTGAGGCACTAAAAGTGCGGATGTGTGGCGACTGTGCAAGACGAGAACCGGCTGCTCTGAAAGCCCTTCCTGCTCGTCACGTACGCTTTCTAGCAGCTCTACGGACACACACGCGTCAGCCTCTTCACTGTCCTACACAGCTAGCACGCTGGCAGTTACCGTCAACTTGGAAGCAGCCGCGCAGAAGGCAGTCGCCCTGCAACCGGCGAACAGCGCACATTCGCGGCTACACGCGAGCTGGCCGCACTCGGAGCTTTCGCGGCTCTTCTCTCGCTCTTTCCCGCAGAGCTCCGGCGATGCACAACTCGAACCGCGAAAGCCGCAATGAGCTTTGTGCAAGCTGCGCAGAAGAAACAAGGCACTAAACCGGCAAATGTCCAGCTAATCTCCAACGTGAAAAGGGTCAGCAAGGAAAGCTCTTGCTAACAGCCCAGAAGCATTGCGACGCTTCTCTGGATGATTTGCCCACCAACACTTCACATCAGCTCAAGCCGGCTGCCCGGAGGAAAAGAGGCTAGGAAAGATCGTAGCAGGCACGGTTGTTGCTGCACGAGAAGTGCCTGCTCCGGAGGCTTCTTGCGAGCAGCGCTAAAAGCACGCGAACATCGCGTTTCTGTGCTTTCCTGAACAGCTTGCGCTGGGACAGTTACAGCCGTGTTTTGCAAGCTGTCCGGGGTTCTGAGGCACTAAAAGTGCGGATGTGTGGCGACTGTGCAAGACGAGAACCGGCTGCTCTGAAAGCCCTTCCTGCTCGTCACGTACGCTTTCTAGCAGCTCTACGGACACACACGCGTCAGCCTCTTCACTGTCCTACACAGCTAGCACGCTGGCAGTTACCGTCAACTTGGAAGCAGCCGCGCAGAAGGCACTCGCCCTGCAACCGGCGAACAGCGCACATTCGCGGCTACACGCGAGCTGGCCGCACTCGGAGCTTTCGCGGCTCTTCTCTCGCTCTTTCCCGCAGAGCTCCGGCGATGCACAACTCGAACCGCGAAAGCCGCAATGAGCTTTGTGCAAGCTGCGCAGAAGAAACAAGGCACTAAACCGGCAAATGTCCAGCTAATCTCCAACGTGAAAAGGCTCAGCAAGGAAAGCTCTTGCTAACAGCCCAGAAGCATTGCGACGCTTCTCTGGATGATTTGCCCACCAACACTTCACATCAGCTCAAGCCGGCTGCCCGGAGGAAAAGAGGCTAGGAAAGATCGTAGCAGGCACGGTTGTTGCTGCACGAGAAGTGCCTGCTCCGGAGGCTTCTTGCGAGCAGCGCTAAAAGCACGCGAACATCGCGTTTCTGTGCTTTCCTGAACAGCTTGCGCTGGGACAGTTACAGCCGTGTTTTGCAAGCTGTCCGGGGTTCTGAGGCACTAAAAGTGCGGATGTGTGGCGACTGTGCAAGACGAGAACCGGCTGCTCTGAAAGCCCTTCCTGCTCGTCACGTACGCTTTCTAGCAGCTCTACGGACACACACGCGTCAGCCTCTTCACTGTCCTACACAGCTAGCACGCTGGCAGTTACCGTCAACTTGGAAGCAGCCGCGCAGAAGGCACTCGCCCTGCAACCGGCGAACAGCGCACATTCGCGGCTACACGCGAGCTGGCCGCACTCGGAGCTTTCGCGGCTCTTCTCTCGCTCTTTCCCGCAGAGCTCCGGCGATGCACAACTCGAACCGCGAAAGCCGCAATGAGCTTTGTGCAAGCTGCGCAGAAGAAACAAGGCACTAAACCGGCAAATGTCCAGCTAATCTCCAACGTGAAAAGGCTCAGCAAGGA
>NW_028239243.1:0-100365 GCF_036417535.1 Chlamydotis macqueenii
TGGGGCGGGGGCGCGCGGGGGTCCCGGCTCAGCTCTGCGCGTAGTACTGGTTGTAGTTCCAGGGCGTCTGGTAGCTGTAGGCGCTGTAGCCGTGCTGGGGGGCAGAGCGGGGGGCGTCAGGGTGGCCCCCGGCCCCCCGCAGCGCCCCCCCGGCCGCCCCCCACTCACCTGGTACCAGTAGTTGTAGGCGGAGGGGTTGGACCCCACGTCCCCCCCCGAGGCGGAGAAGTGCAGGGGACCCAGCAGCCCCCCGGCTTCGTCGGGGCGCAGGCGCTTGTCGTCGGGTTCGTCCGAGCTGGGGAGGGGGGCGGCCGTGAGAAACGGGGGGGCGGGAGGGAGGAGGGAGAATTCGGGGGGTGGGAGAAGAGAAAAAGGGGGAGGGGGAGGGGAAGAGGGGGGAAAAGAGGGGGGAAAAAGGGGGGAAAAGAGGGGGGAAAAAGGGGGGAAAAGGGGGGGAAGGGGGGAAAAGGGGGGGAAGGGGGGAAAAGGGGGGGAAGGGGGGAAAAGGGGGGGAAGAGGGGGGGAAGAGGGGAAAAGGGGGGGAAAAGGGGGGAAGAGGGGAAAAGGGGGGGAAGAGGGGAAAAGGGGGGGAAGAGGGGAAAAGGGGGAAGAGGGGAAAAGGGGGGGAAAAGGGGGGGAAAAGGGGGAAAAGGGGGGGAAGAGGGGAAAAGGGGGGGAAGAAGGGAAAAGGGGGGGAAGAAGGGAAAAGGGGGAAAAGGGGGGGAAGAGGGGAAAAGGGGGGGAAGAGGGGAAAAAGCGGGGGAAAAGGGGAAAAAAGGGGGGAAGAGGGGGAAAAAGCGGGGGGAGGGAGAAAATCTTGCAGGAAGTGAGGGATGTTGGGGATCAACGGCCAGAAATCTGGGCCAGAAAAGGAGTGAAAATGGGGAAAAGGGAGAATTTGAGATGGGAGAACTGGGGATTAAAGGGGAGAAGTCGGGATAAAGGGGGTAAAATTCAGGGTGAAAGGAGAAACGGCGTAAAAAGAAGAAACTGGGAAATAAAAGGGCAGGAATTGGGAAATGGGACAAACCGGGGAGGGGATCGCAGGGTAAAAAGGCAGAATTTGGGATAGAAGGGAATTCGGGGGGTTAAAGAGGGGAAACCCAGGGGAAAAAAGGGAAAGGCCGAATAAAAACGTGTGAAGCTGGGGATAAAAGGGGAGAAACTGGGGAATAAAAGGGCAGAAATTGGGAGGGTGAAAGGGGAAAATCGGGGCAGAAAAGGGGAGGAGTTGGGGATAAAAAGGGAAACGGGATTAAAGTAGATCGGAGAAGAAAAAGAATTTGGGATAAAAAGGGAGAATTTGGGGAGATTGAAGAGGAGAAACTGGGGGATGAAACCGGATGAAGACAGGATAAAAAAACTGAGATAAAAGGCAAAATCACGACTAAAAGGGAGAAGCTGGAGTAAAAAGAAGGTGGGTGATAAAAGGAGAATTGGGGAGAAAAGGGAGTAAAATTGAGGGAGAAAAAGGGAAAAGTTGGGATAAAAAGAGGCAAAATGGGGTGAAAGGAGAAGTCTGGGATAAAAAGGGGTGAAATGACGGGATAAAAGGGACAAGTTGGGGATAAAAGGGAGAAATTGAGGGAATAAAAGAGGAGAAATAGGGATAAAAGGGGTGAAGTTGGGATAAACGGGCAAAATTGGGGAACGGAGGGAGAAGTCTGGGGATTAAAAGGGGTGAAATTGGGATAAAAGGGAAGTTCAGGGGATAAAAGGGGAGAAAGGGGGGAATAAAAGAGGAGAAATTGGGATAAACAGGGCCGAATGGGAGGGAAAAGGGGGAAAATGGTGGGAAAGGGAAAAAAAAATGGTGGGAAAGGAAAAAACATGGCAGAAAAGGGAAAAATGGTGGGAAAAGGGAAAAAGAAAAAATGGCGGGAAAAGGAAAAAATGGCAGAAAAGGGAAAAATGGCGGGAAAAGGGAAAAAGAAAACGGCGGGAAAAGGGAAAAAGGAAACGGCGGGAAAAGGGAAAGGGCAAAATGGGGGGAAAGGCCAAAATAAAACGGCAGGAAAGGGGCAAAAGAAAATGGCGGGAAAAGGGAAAGGGAAAGGGAAAAATGGCGGGAAAAGGGAAAGGGAAAAATGGCGGGAAAAGGGAAAAATGGCGGGGAAAGGGAAAAAGAAAAAATGGCGGGAAAAGGAAAAAATGGCAGAAAAGGGAAAAATGGCGGGAAAAGGGAAAAAAGAAAACGGCGGGAAAAGGGAAAAAGGAAACGGCGGGAAAAGGAAAAAAGAAAACGGCGGGAAAAGGGAAAAAGGAAACGGCGGGAAAAGGGAAAGGGCAAAATGGGGGGAAAGGCCAAAATAAAACGGCAGGAAAGGGGCAAAAGAAAATGGCGGGAAAAGGGAAAGGGAAAAATGGCGGGAAAAGGGAAAAATGGCGGGGAAAGGGAAAAATGGCGGGGAAAGGGAAAAATGGCGGGGAAAGGGAAAAATGGCGGGGAAAGGGAAAACGGTGAGAAAAGGGCAAAATGGCGGAAAAAAGGCAAAAGAAAACAGCAGGAAAAGGGAAAGGGAAAATGGCGGGAAAAGGGAAAGGGAAAAATGGCGGGGAAAGGGAAAAATGGCGGGGAAAGGGAAAAATGGCGGGGAAAGGGAAAACGGTGAGAAAAGGGCAAAATGGCGGAAAAAAGGCAAAAGAAAACAGCAGGAAAAGGGAAAGGGAAAATGGCGGGAAAAGGGAAAGGGAAAAATGGCGGGGAAAGGGCAAAAGAAAATGGCGGGAAAAGGACAAAAGAAAACGTCAGGAAAAGGGAAAAAGAAAACGGCAGTAAAGGGTAAAATGGCGGGAAAAGGACAAAAGAAAACGTCAGGAAAAGGGAAAAAGAAAACGGCAGTAAAGGGTAAAATGGCGGGAAAAGGACAAAAGAAAACGTCAGGAAAAGGCAAAAATGGCGGGAAAAGGGAAAGGGAAAAATGGTGGGGAAAGGGCAAAAGAAAACAGCGGGAAAAGGCAAAAATGGCAGGAAAAGGGCAAAAGAAAACGGCAGGAAAAGGCAAAAATGGCGGGAAAAGGGCAAAAGAAAACGGCAGGAAAAGGCAAAAATGGCGGGAAAAGGGCAAAAGAAAACGGCGGGAAAAGGGCAAAATGGCGGGAAAAGGGCAAAAGAAAACCTGTCGGGAAGGGGAAACGGCGGGAGGAGGAGAAGGGGCGCCCTCACCCGTTCTCGGGGGCCCGCTTGCGCGCCGCGTGCTGCTTGAGGATCTTCTGGTGCTCGTCGTACGCCGTCAGCAGGCTGGGGGGGACGGGCACAGGGGGGTGAGCGGGCGCTCTCGGGGCACCGCGGCGCTTTTTTTTTGGGGGGGGGGGGGGGGGGTCGTCTCTTTCCCCTTGCCCTCCCGCCCCAGAGCCAAACCTGTGTATGCTGGAGCCGAAATCCTCCAGGAACTCGACGCGGCGCTGGGAGAAGACGAGTTTGGCTTCGTCGGGGAGGGGGCTGCGCAGCGCCCGCTCGAAGCAGCGCATGGTGTTGCCTTCGTTCTGGCGCACGTCGGCCCCGAACTCCATCTCCAGCAGGTTGGCGTGCAGCCGGGCGTTGTCCTGCACCCACCGCGCCCCGTCAGCGGGGGCCCGAGGGGCTTTGGGGGGGGTTGGAGAGCCCCCCCTCATGAGGTTATGGGGCCCCAAAGGGGTTTGGGGGTCCCTCCCGTGAGGTTATGGGGTCCCCAGTGTGGTCTGGGGGTCACCCTGTGAGGTTATGGGGTCCCAAAGGGGTTTGGGGGTCCCTCCCGTGAGGTTATGGGGTCCCCAGTGCGGTCTGGGGGTCACCCTGTGAGGTTATGGGGTCCCAAAGAGGTTTGGGGGTCACCCTGTGAGGTTATGGGGTCCCAAAGGGGTTTGGGGGTCCCTCCCGTGAGGTTATGGGGTCCCCAGTGCGGTCTGGGGGTCACCCTGTGAGGTTATGGGGTCCCAAAGAGGTTTGGGGATCCCTCCCGTGAGGTTATGGGGTCCCCAGTGCAGTCTGGGGGTCACCCTGTGAGGTTATGGGGTCCCAAAGAGGTTTGGGGGTCCCTCCCGTGAGGTTATGGGGCCCCAAAGGGGTTTGGGGGTCCCTCCCGTGAGGTTATGGGGTCCCCAGTGCGGTCTGGGGGTCACCCTGTGAGGTTATGGGGTCCCAAAGAGGTTTGGGGGTCCCTCCCGTGAGGTTATGGGGTCCCCAGTGCAGTCTGGGGGTCACCCTGTGAGGTTATGGGGTCCCAAAGAGGTTTGGGGGTCACCCTGTGAGGTTATGGGGTCCCAAAGAGGTTTGGGGGTCCCTCCCGTGAGGTTATGGGGCCCCAAAGGGGTTTGGGGGTCCCTCCCGTGAGGTTATGGGGTCCCCAGTGCGGTCTGGGGGTCACCCTGTGAGGTTATGGGGTCCCAAAGAGGTTTGGGGGTCCCTCCCGTGAGGTTATGGGGTCCCCAGTGCAGTCTGGGGGTCACCCTGTGAGGTTATGGGGTCCCAAAGAGGTTTGGGGGTCACCCTGTGAGGTTACAGGGTCCCAAAGGGGTTTGGGGAGCCCCCCATTAGGTTATGGGGTCCCAAAGGGGTTTGGGGGTCCCTCCCGTGACGTTATGGGGTCCCCAGTGCGGTCTGGGGAGCCCCCCATGAGGTTATGGGGTCCCAAAGGGGTTTGGGGGTCCCTCCCGTGAGGTTATGGGGTCCCCAGTGCGGTCTGGGGGTCACCCTGTGAGGTTATGGGGTCCCAAGGGGGTTTAGGGAGACTCCCCATGAGGTTATGGGGTCCCAAAGGGGTTTGGGGGTCACCCTGTGAGGTTATGGGGTCCCAAAGGGGTTTGGGGGTCCCTCCTATGAGGTTATAGGGTCCCCAGTGCGGTCTGGGGGTCACCCTGTGAGGTTAAGGGGCCCCAAAGGGGTTTGGGGGTCCCTCCCGTGAGGTTATGGGGTCCCAAGGGGGTTTGGAGAGCCCCCTCATGAAGTTATGGGGTCCCCAGTGGGGTCTGGGGAGCTCCACGGGTGTCTGTGGGGTCCTGAGAGGAGTTCGGGGAGCCCCCAGTGGGTCTGCAGGGTCCCCAGGGGCTTTTGGGGTGCCCCTGAGTGGATCTGTGGGACCCCAGGTGATATTTAGGGAGCCCTGAGGGGGCTGGGGGGCACCCGCGCTGCATTTAGAGCGCCTGGGAGGTTTGGGGGGCTCAAAGTGGGGTTTTGGGGCTCAAAGTGGGGTCTGTGTCTCCCAAATGGGGATTTTGGGGCCCCAAAAAGGGGTCTGTGGCTCCATAAATGTGTTTTTTTGAGGTTCAAAGTGGGATTTGTGGGTCCCCAGGGGAGTCTGTGAGTCCCCAAATCGGGTCTGGGGCTCCCCAAACGGGGTCTGAGGGGCTCCAAGTGGGGGTTTTGGGTCTCAAATTGGGTCTGGGGCTCCCCAAATGGGCTTTTGGGGCTCCAAGGGGGGTCTGTGCCTCCCCAAATGGGGTTTTGGGGCTCCAAGGGGGGTTCGTGGGTCCCCAAATTGGGTCTGTCACTCCCCAGAAGGGGTCTGCGGGTCCCCAGTGGGGTTTTGGGGCTCCAAGGGGGGTTTTGGGTCCCCAAATTGGGTCTGTCACTCCCCAGAAGGGGTCTGCGTGTCCCCAGTGGGATTTTTGGGGCTCCAAGGGGGGTTCGTGGGTCCCCAAATTGGGTCTGTCACTCCCCAAAAGGGGTCTGCGTGTCCCCAGTGGGATTTTTGGGGCTCCAAGGGGGGTTCGTGGGTCCCCAAATTGGGTCTGTCACTCCCCAGAAGGGGTCTGTGGGTCCCCAGTGGGGTTTGTGGGTCCCCAAATTGGGTCTGTCACTCCCCAGAAGGGGTCTGCGGGTCCCCAGTGGGGTTTTGGGTCCCCAAATTGGGTCTGTCACTCCCCAGAAGGGGTCTGTGGGTCCCCAGGGGGGTTTTGGGGCTCCAAGTGGGGTTCGTGGGTCTCCAAATTGGGTCTGTCACTCCCCAGAAGGGGTCTGCGTGTCCCCAGGGGGGTTTTGGGTCCCCAAATTGGGTCTGTCACTCCCCAGAAGGGGTCTGCGGGTCCCCAGTGGGGTTTTGGGTCCCCAAATTGGGTCTATCACTCCCCAGAAGGGGTCTGTGGGTCCCCAGGGGGGTTTTGGGGCTCCAAGGGGGGTTTTGGGTCCCCAAATTGGGTCTGTCACTCCCCAGAAGGGGTCTGCGTGTCCCCAGGGGGGTTTTGGGTCCCCAAATTGGGTCTGTCACTCCCCAGAAGGGGTCTGTGGGTCCCCAGGGGGGTTTTGGGTCCCCAAATTGGGTCTGTGACTCCCCAGAAGGGGTCTGTGGGTCCCCAGAGGGGTTTTGGGGCTCCAAGGGGGGTTTTGGGTCCCCAAATTGGGTCTGTCACTCCCCAGAAGGGGTCTGCGTGTCCCCAGGGGGGTTTTGGGTCCCCAAATTGGGTCTGTCACTCCCCAGAAGGGGTCTGCGTGTCCCCAGTGTGATTTTTGGGTCTCCAAGCGGGGTCCGTCCTCCCCAAAACCGGCTTTCGGGCTCTCCAGCGCCCAACCACGACCCCTCCGGACCCCTTCCGAGCGACCCCGCTCACCCCCCCCCTCTCCCTCCCCGCCCCGCCGCTCGTTAGCGATTCCCTAACGAGCTCCCCCCGCCCCCCCCCCCCCCCCCGAGCCTCACCGGCTCCTTTTCCAGAGCCTCCACCAAGACGCGGCGCGCTTTGCCGAGGTTCCTCTGCACCTTGCAGGCCTGGCGCGCCAGCTTGACGGCGTAGAAGGAGGCGAGCGGCAGCCCCTCGTTGGCGCGCATGGCTTCCAGCAGCAGCGCTTCCGCCTCCTCCAGGTTCCCCTGCCGCCGCTCCAGGCTGACGCGCCGCAGCCGCACCATGGCCAGCCCCGGCACCGTCTCCTCGAAGCAGCGCAGGATGCGGCGGGCTTCCTCCAGGTTGCCTGCGGGGGGGGGGGGGAGAGAGGGGGGTGGTCGGAGGAAGGGGTGGGGGGGGGGTCCCGGGGGGCCTTACGGAGGTCCCTCGGGGGGGGTTATGGGGGTCCCTGGGGGGCTATGGTGTCCCTCGGGGGGGGTTACGGGGCTCCCTGGGGGGTTACAGGGGTCCCTGGGGGGGTATGGTGTCCCTCGGGGGGGTTACGGGTGTCCTTGGGGGGTTACGGGGGTCCCTCAGGGGGGGTTCTGGGGGTCCCTGGGGGGCTATGGGGGTCCCTCGGGGGGGTTCTGGGGGTCCCTGGGGGGCTATGGGCGTCCCTCGGGGGGTTCTGGGGGTCCCTGGGGGGCTATGGGCATCCCTCAGGGGGGTTCTGGGGGTCCTTGGGGGGTTACGGGGGTCCCTCGGGGGGGTTATGGGGGTCCCTTGGGGGGTTCTGGGGGTCCTTGAGGGGTTACGGGCGTCCCTTGGGGGGGTTCTCGGGGTCCTTGGGGGGGTTACGGGGGTCCCTCGGGGGGGTTACGGGGGTCCCTCAGAGGTTTACGGAGGTTCCTGGGAGGTTCTGGGGGTCCCCGGGGGGGGTATGGGTTCCACGGGGGGGTTCTGGGGGTCCCTCAGGGGGGTAGGGTCCCTGGGGGGCTACAATGGTCCCTCGGGGGTTTATGGAAGTTCCCTCTGACCCAAAACCGAGGCATTTTGGGGCGAAATACGGCACCTCACCCCAAAACCAAAGCATTTTGGGGCAAAACGCGGCATTTTGCCCAAAACTGAAGCATTTTGGGGTGAAACGCGGCCCCTCTGACTCGAAAATGAAGCGTTTTGGGGTGAAATACGGCACCTCACCCCAAAACCGAAGAATTTTGGGGCAAAACGCGGCATTTTGCCCAAAACTGAAGCATTTTGGGGTGAGATGCGGCCCCTCCGACCCAAAACCGAAGCATTTTGGAGCGAAACACGGCATTTTGCCCAAAACCGAAGCGTTTTGGGGCGAAACACGGCACCTCACCCCAAAACCGAAGCATTTTGGGGCGAAACACGGCATTTTGCCCAAAACCGAAGCATTTTGGGGTGAAACGTGGCCCCTCCGACCAAAACCGAAGGATTTTGGAGCGAAACACGGCACCTCACCCCAAAACCGAAGCGTTTTGGGGTGAAACACGGCACCTCACCCCAAAACCGAAGAATTTTGGGGCAAAATGCGGCATTTTGCCCAAAACTGAAGCATTTTGGGGTGAAATGCGGCATTTTGCCCAAAACTGAAGCACTTTGGGGTGAAATGCAGCACCTCGCCCCAAAACTGAAGCATTTTGGGGCAAAACACGGCACCTCACCCCAAAACCAAAGCATTTTGGGGCAAAACGCGGCATTTTGCCCAAAACTGAAGAATTTTGGGGTGAAATGCAGCACCTTGCCCCAAAACTGAAGCATTTTGGGGCGAAACACGGCACCTCACCCCAAAACCGAAGAATTTTGGGGCAAAACGCGGCATTTTGCCCAAAACTGAAGCATTTTGGGGCGAAACACGGCATCTCAACCCAAAACCGAAGAATTTTGGGGCAAAACGTGGCATTTTGCCCAAAACTGAAGCGTTTTGGGGCGAAACACGGCACCTCACCCCAAAACCGAAGAATTTTGGGGTGAAATGCGGCACCTCACCCCAAAACCAAAGCATTTTGGGGCAAAACGCGGCATTTTGCCCCAAAACTGAAGCATTTTTCGGGTGAAATGCGGCACCTCACCCCAAAACCAAAGCATTTTGGGGTGAAATGCAGCACCTTGCCCCAAAACTGAAGCATTTTGGGGCGAAACACGGCATCTCACCCCAAAACCGAAGAATTTTGGGGCAAAACGTGGCATTTTGCCCAAAACTGAAGCATTTTGGGGCGAAATACGGCACCTCACCCCAAAACCGAAGAATTTTGGGGCAAAACGCGGCATTTTGCCCAAAACTGAAGCATTTTGGGGCGAAACACGGCATCTCACCCCAAAACCGAAGAATTTTGGGGCAAAACGTGGCATTTTGCCCAAAACTGAAGCGTTTTGGGGCGAAACACGGCACCTCACCCCAAAACCGAAGAATTTTGGGGTGAAATGCGGCACCTCACCCCAAAACCAAAGCATTTTGGGGCAAAACGCGGCATTTTGCCCAAACTGAAGCATTTTGGGGTGAAATGCAGCACCTCACCCCAAAACCAAAGCATTTTGGGGCAAAACGCGGCATTTTGCCCAAAACTGAAGCATTTTGGGGCGAAACACGGCACCTCACCCCAAAACCGAAGAATTTTGGGGCAAAACGCAGCATTTTGCCCAAAACTGAAGCATTTTGGGGTGAAATGAGCCCACACTGACCCAGAACCGAAGCATTTTGGGGTGAAATGCAGCATCTTGCCCCAAAACCGAAGCATTTTGGGGCAAAACACGGCACCTCACCCCAAAACCGAAGAATTTTGGGGCAAAACGCGGCATTTTGCCCAAAACCGAAGCATTTTGGGGCAAAACACGGCACCTCACCCCAAAACCGAAGAATTTTGGGGCAAAACGCGGCATTTTGCCCAAAACCGAAGCATTTTGGGGCAAAACACGGCACCTCACCCCAAAACCGAAGAATTTTGGGCAAAACGCGGCATTTTTGCCCAAAACTGAAGCATTTTGGGGTGAAACGCGGCCCCTCTGACTCGAAAATGAAGCGTTTTGGGGGTGAAATACGGCACCTCACCCCAAAACCGAAAAATTTTGGGGCAAAAACGCGGCATTTTGCCCAAAACTGAAGCATTTTGGGGTGAAACGCGGCCCCTCTGACTCGAAAATGAAGCGTTTTGGGGTGAAATACGGCACCTCACCCCAAAACCGAAGAATTTTGGGGCAAAACGCAGCATTTTGCCCAAAACTGAAGCATTTTGGGGTGAAACGTGGCCCCTCCGACCCAAAACCGAAGCGTTTTGGGGTGAAACACGGCATTTTGCCCAAAACCGAAGCGTTTTGGGGTGAAACACGGCACCTCACCCCAAAACCGAAGCATTTTGGGGCGAAACACGGCACCTCACCCCAAAACCAAAGCATTTTGGGGCAAAAGGCGGCATTTTGCCCAAAATTGAAGCATTTTGGGGTGAAATGAGCCCACACTGACCCAAAACCGAAGCATTTTGGGGCGAAACATGGCACCTCACCCCCAAAACCGAAGCGTTTTGGGGCGAAACACGGCACCTCACCCCCAAAACCGAAGCGTTTTGGGGCGAAACGCGGCGTCTTGCCTCCAAAAAAAGAAAAAAAAGCAGCAGTCTGGGGTGAAACGCTGCCTGTCGCCCCGCCAGCGCGGCGTTTTCGGGGCAGCGCGCGCGGCGCCGGGCCCAGAGGGGCGCGTTTCGGGCGGAGGGGCGCGGTCCCGGCGCCGGGAAGGGCGATTTCGGCGCGAGAGGCGAGGCGGGGGGGACGGGTTTGGGTTTTTTTTGGGTTTTTTTTTGGGGTGGGGGGCGCTCCCACCTTGCTTCTCCTCGAAGGCGGCCCAGAGCAGGTGGATGTTGGGTTTCCGCGGGAGGTGGTAGCCGCAGGCGCGCTGGAACACGCTGCGCGCGCCCGGCGCCGTGTGCCCCTCCAGGTACTTGGTGTACTGCGAAAACACGGAAAAACGGGAAAAAACCGGGAGAAAAAAAAAAAAAAACCAAAAAAAATATAATTGGCGAAAGGCGGAACCGGGAGTGGGGGGGGGGGGGACGGGACGGGACGGGACGGACGCGTGAGCATCCCCCCCCCCACCGCTGCACGGGCGGGCGGGGACGTGCTGGAGGGGGTGGGGGGCACTCACGTTAGGACCCCTCTCCTCCGAATTTCCTGCGCCCTCTTAGGCGGGGGGGCGGGCGGAGCGGGCGGGGGGGGGGAGAAGGCAGCAGCGGAGTTTAAAACACAAAAAGACGGGCGTTAGAACGGCGCTCGGCTCTTCCGCGGAAAAATTAAATTTGAAATAAATTAAAAAAAATAAATAAAATAACGAAAAATCGGCCCCCGCTGTCCGGGGGGGGGGGCATAAAAAAAAAACCCCAAATTGCCCCGGGTTGGAGCGGGGGGGGGGTTTGGGGGTCCCCCGTCGCAGGTTGGGGGGGGCGTCGTCCTTACAGGGGCTTTTTGGGGGGGGGTGGGGTGTTTGGGGGGCAGAGGGGTTTTTTTGGGGGGGGGTGGGGTGTTTGGGGGGCAGAGGGGTTTTTTTTGGGGGGGGCGGGGTGTTTGGGGGGCAGAGGGGTTTTTTTGGGGGTGGGGGGGGGTGTGTTTGGGGGGCAGAGGGGTTTTTTTGGGGGGGTGGGGTGTTTGGGGGGCAGAGGGGTTTTTTTGGGGGGGGTGGGGTGTTTGGGGGGCAGAGGGGTTTTTTGGGGGGGGTGGGGTGTTTGGGGGGCAGAGGGGTTTTTTTGGGGGTGGGGTGTTTGGGGGGCAGAGGGGTTTTTTTTGGGGGTGGGGGTGGGGGGGTGTTTGGGGGGCAGAGGGGTTTTTTTGGGGGGGGTGGGGTGTTTGGGGGCAGAGGGGTTTTTTGGGGGTGGGGTGTTTGGGGGGCAGAGGGGTTTTTTTTGGGGGGGGGTGGGGTGTTTGGGGGGCAGAGGGGTTTTTTTGGGGGTGGGGGTGGGGTGTTTGGGGGGCAGAGGGGTTTTTTTGGGGGTGGGGGTGGGGTGTTTGGGGGGCAGAGGGGTTTTTTTGGGGGTGGGGTGTTTGGGGGGCAGAGGGGTTTTTTTGGGGGTGGGGGTGGGGTGTTTGGGGGGCAGAGGGTTTTTTTTGGGGGGGGTGGGGTATTTGGGGGGCAGAGGGGTTTTTTTGGGGGGTGGGGTATTTGGGGGGCAGAGGGGTTTTTTTGGGGGGTGGGGGGGGTGTGTTTGGGGGCAGAGGGGTTTTTTTGGGGGGTGGGGGTGGGGTGTTTGGGGGGCAGAGGGGTTTTTTTGGGGGGTGGGGTGGGGTGTTTGGGGGCAGAGGGGTTTTTTGGGGGTGGGGTGTTTGGGGGGCAGAGGGGTTTTTTTTGGGGGGTGGGGTGTTTGGGGGGCAGAGGGGTTTTTTTGGGGGGTGGGGTATTTGGGGGCAGAGGGGTTTTTTTGGGGGGTGGGGTGTTTGGGGGGCAGAGGGGGTTTTTTGGGGGGGTGGGGTGTTTGGGGGGCAGAGGGGTTTTTTGGGGGGGGTGGGGTGTTTGGGGGGCAGAGGGGTTTTTTTGGGGGGTGGGGTGTTTGGGGGGCAGAGGGGTTTTTTTGGGGGGCGGGGGTGTTTGGGGGGCAGAGGGGTTTTTTTTGGGGGGTGGGGTGTTTGGGGGGCAGAGGGGTTTTTTTGGGGGGTGGGGTGTTTGGGGGGCAGAGGGGGTTTTTTGGGGGGGTGGGGTGTTTGGGGGGCAGAGGGGTTTTTTTGGGGGGGGTGGGGTGTTTGGGGGGCAGAGGGGTTTTTTTGGGGGTGGGGGTGGGGTGTTTGGGGGGCAGAGGGGTTTTTTTGGGGGGGGTGGGGTGTTTGGGGGGCAGAGGGGTTTTTTTGGGGGGTGGGGGGGGTGTGTTTGGGGGGCAGAGGGGTTTTTTTTGGGGGGGGTGGGGTATTTGGGGGGCAGAGGGGTTTTTTTTGGGGGGTGGGGTGTTTGGGGGGCAGAGGGGTTTTTTTGGGGGGTGGGGGGGGTGTGTTTGGGGGGCAGAGGGGGTTTTTTTGGGGGGTGGGGGTGGGGTGTTTGGGGGGCAGAGGGGTTTTTTTGGGGGTGGGGGGGGTGTGTTTGGGGGGCAGAGGGGTTTTTTTGGGGGGTGGGGGTGGGGTGTTTGGGGGGCAGAGGGGTTTTTTTGGGGGGTGGGGGTGGGGTGTTTGGGGGGCAGAGGGGTTTTTTTGGGGGTGGGGGTGGGGTGTTTGGGGGGCAGAGGGGTTTTTTTGGGGGTGGGGTGTTTGGGGGGCAGAGGGGTTTTTTTTGGGGGGTGGGGTATTTGGGGGCCAGAGGGGTTTTTTTGGGGGTGGGTGTTTGGGGGCAGAGGGGTTTTTTTGGGGGTGGGGTGTTTGGGGGGCAGAGGGGTTTTTTTGGGGTGGGGTGTTTGGGGGGCAGAGGGGTTTTTTTGGGGGTGGGGTATTTGGGGGGCAGAGGGGTTTTTTTGGGGGGTGGGGTATTTGGGGGCCAGAGGGGTTTTTTTGGGGGTGGGGTGGGGTATTTGGGGGCAGAGGGGTTTTTTTGGGGGTGGGGTATTTGGGGGGCAGAGGGGTTTTTTTTGGGGGGTGGGGTGTTTGGGGGCAGAGGGGTTTTTTGGGGGGTGGGGTGTTTGGGGGGCAGAGGGGTTTTTTTTGGGGGGGGTGGGGTGTGTTTGGGGGGCAGAGGGGTTTTTTTTGGTGGCGGTGGGGTATTTGGGGGGCAGAGGGGTTTTTTTTGGGGGGTGGGGTGTTTGGGGGGCAGAGGGGTTTTTTTGGGGGTGGGGTGTTTGGGGGCAGAGGGGTTTTTTTGGGGGTGGGGTATTTGGGGGGCAGAGGGGTTTTTTTGGGGGGTGGGGTGTTTAGGGGGCAGAGGGGTTTTTTTGGGGGGTGGGGTGTTTGGGGGGCAGAGGGGTTTTTTGGGGGGGGTGGGGTGTTTGGGGGGCAGAGGGGTTTTTTTGGGGGGGTGGGGTGTTTGGGGGGCAGAGGGGTTTTTTTGGGGGGTGGGGTGTTTGGGGGGCAGAGGGGTTTTTTTGGGGGGGGTGGGGTGTTTGGGGGGCAGAGGGGTTTTTTTGGGGGGGTGGGTGTTTGGGGGGCAGAGGGGTTTTTTTTGGGGGTGGGGTGTTTGGGGGGCAGAGGGGTTTTTTTGGGGGGTGGGGTGTTTGGGGGGCAGAGGGGTTTTTTTGGGGGGTGGGGTGGGGTGTTTGGGGGGCAGAGGGGGTTTTTTTGGGGGGTGGGGTGTTTGGGGGGCAGAGGGGTTTTTTTGGGGGGGTGGGGTGTTTGGGGGGCAGAGGGGTTTTTTTGGGGGGGGTGGGGTGTTTGGGGGGCAGAGGGGTTTTTTTGGGGGGTGGGGTGTTTGGGGGCAGAGGGGTTTTTTTGGGGGGTGGGGTGTTTGGGGGGCAGAGGGGTTTTTTTGGGGGGTGGGGTATTTGGGGGGCAGAGGGGTTTTTTTGGGGGGTGGGGTGTTTGGGGGGCAGAGGGGTTTTTTTGGGGGGTGGGGTGTTTGGGGGGCAGAGGGGTTTTTTGGGGGTGGGGTATTTGGGGGGCAGAGGGGTTTTTTTGGGGGGTGGGGTGTTTGGGGGGCAGAGGGGGTTTTTTGGGGGGGTGGGGTGTTTGGGGGGCAGAGGGGTTTTTTTGGGGGTGGGGTGTTTGGGGGGCAGAGGGGTTTTTTTTGGGGGGGGTGGGGTGTTTGGGGGGCAGAGGGGTTTTTTTGGGGGGGGTGGGGTGTTTGGGGGGCAGAGGGTTTTTTTGGGGGGTGGGGTGTTTGGGGGGCAGAGGGGTTTTTTTGGGGGGGTGGGGTGTTTGGGGGGCAGAGGGGTTTTTTTGGGGGGTGGGGTGTTTGGGGGGCAGAGGGGTTTTTTTGGGGGGTGGGGGTGTTTGGGGGCAGAGGGGTTTTTTTGGGGGGTGGGGTGTTTGGGGGGCAGAGGGGTTTTTTTGGGGGGTGGGGTGGGGTGTTTGGGGGGCAGAGGGGGTTTTTTTGGGGGGTGGGGTGTTTGGGGGGCAGAGGGGTTTTTTTTGGGGGGGTGGGGTGTTTGGGGGGCAGAGGGGTTTTTTTGGGGGGGGTGGGGTGTTTGGGGGGCAGAGGGGTTTTTTTGGGGGGTGGGGTGTTTGGGGGGCAGAGGGGTTTTTTTGGGGTGGGGGGTGTTTGGGGGGCAGAGGGGTTTTTTTGGGGGGGTGGGGTATTTGGGGGGCAGAGGGGTTTTTTTGGGGGGTGGGGTGTTTGGGGGGCAGAGGGGTTTTTTTGGGGGGTGGGGTGTTTGGGGGGCAGAGGGGTTTTTTTGGGGGTGGGGTATTTGGGGGCAGAGGGGTTTTTTTGGGGGGTGGGGTGTTTGGGGGGCAGAGGGGGTTTTTTGGGGGGGTGGGGTGTTTGGGGGGCAGAGGGGTTTTTTTGGGGGTGGGTGTTTGGGGGGCAGAGGGGTTTTTTTGGGGGGGGTGGGGTGTTTGGGGGGCAGAGGGGTTTTTTTTGGGGGGGGTGGGGTGTTTGGGGGGCAGAGGGGTTTTTTGGGGGGGGTGGGGTGTTTGGGGGGCAGAGGGGTTTTTTTGGGGGGGGCGGGGGTTGGGGGGCAGAGGGTTTTTTTGGGGGGGGTGGGGTGTTTGGGGGGCAGAGGGGTTTTTTTGGGGGTGGGGTGTTTGGGGGGCAGAGGGGTTTTTTTGGGGGTGGGGTGGGGTGTTTGGGGGGCAGAGGGGGTTTTTTTGGGGGGTGGGGTGTTTGGGGGGCAGAGGGGTTTTTTTGGGGGGGTGGGGTGTTTGGGGGCAGAGGGGTTTTTTTGGGGGGGGTGGGGTGTTTGGGGGGCAGAGGGGTTTTTTTGGGGGGTGGGGTGTTTGGGGGGCAGAGGGGTTTTTTTGGGGGGTGGGGTGTTTGGGGGGCAGAGGGGTTTTTTTGGGGGGTGGGGTATTTGGGGGGCAGAGGGGTTTTTTTGGGGGGTGGGGTGTTTGGGGGCAGAGGGGTTTTTTTGGGGGGTGGGGTGTTTGGGGGGCAGAGGGGTTTTTTTTGGGGGGTGGGGTATTTGGGGGGCAGAGGGGTTTTTTTGGGGGGTGGGGTGTTTGGGGGGCAGAGGGGGTTTTTTGGGGGGGTGGGGTGTTTGGGGGGCAGAGGGGTTTTTTTGGGGGTGGGGTGTTTGGGGGGCAGAGGGGGTTTTTTTGGGGGGGGTGGGGTGTTTGGGGGGCAGAGGGGTTTTTTGGGGGGGGTGGGGTGTTTGGGGGGCAGAGGGGTTTTTTTGGGGGGGGGTGGGGTGTTTTGGGGGGCAGAGGGGTTTTTTTGGGGGGGCGGGGTTGGGGGGCAGAGGGGTTTTTTTGGGGGGGGTGGGGTGTTTGGGGGGCAGAGGGGTTTTTTTGGGGGTGGGGGGGGTATTTGGGGGGCAGAGGGGTTTTTTTGGGGGGTGGGGGTGGGGTGTTTGGGGGGCAGAGGGGTTTTTTTGGGGGTGGGGTGTTTGGGGGGCAGAGGGGTTTTTTTGGGGGTGGGGGTGGGGTGTTTGGGGGGCAGAGGGGTTTTTTTGGGGGGGGTGGGGTGTTTGGGGGGCAGAGGGGTTTTTTTTGGGGGGGGTGGGTGTTTGGGGGGCAGAGGGGTTTTTTTGGGGGGGGTGGGTGTTTGGGGGGCAGAGGGGTTTTTTTGGGGGGGGCGGGGGTTGGGGGGCAGAGGGGTTTTTTTGGGGGGGTGGGGTGTTTGGGGGGCAGAGGGGTTTTTTTTGGGGGTGGGGGGGGTATTTGGGGGGCAGAGGGGTTTTTTTGGGGGGTGGGGGTGGGGTGTTTGGGGGGCAGAGGGGTTTTTTGGGGGGGGGGCTTTTTGGGAGCTGGGGGGGTCGGGACGGGGGCGGTGTTTAGGATGAATTTTTTTTTTCCTGGGGTGAGCGCTTTCGTTCGGGGGGTGAAGTTGTTTTTTTTTGGGGGGGAGGGCTGCTTTTTGGGGGCGGGGGGGGATTTTTTGGGGTGTATTTTTTTTCCTGGGGTGGGGGTTTTCCTTTGGGGGGGGGGGTCGGGGGCAGTTTCTTTTGGCGGCCGATTTTTATTTTTGGGAGGAGGTGGGGGTTTCTTTTCGGAGCGGGGCTGCTTTGGGGGGCGCAGGGGTTTTTTTTTGGGGTGCAGGGTGTTCTTTCTTGGGGGGGGGCGAGGTTTTGGGTGGGTTTTTTGAGGGGGGAACAAGGTTTTGGGTGGTTTTTGAGAGGGGGACGAGGTTTTGGGTGGTTTTTTGAGGGGGGGACGAGGTTTTGGGTGGTTTTTTGGGGGGGGGACGAGGTTTTGGGTGGTTTTTTGAGGGGGGGACGAGGTTTTGGGTGGTTTTTTGAGGGGGGGACGAGGTTTTGGGTGGTTTTTTGAGGGGGGGACGAGGTTTTGGGTGGTTTTTTGAGGGGGGGACAAGGTTTTGGGTGGTTTTTTGAGAGGGGGACGAGGTTTTGGGTGGTTTTTTGAGGGGGGGACAAGGTTTTGGGTGGTTTTTGAGGGGGGGACGAGGTTTTGGGTGGTTTTTTGAGGGGGACACGAGGTTTTGGGTGGTTTTTTGAGAGGGGGACGAGGTTTTGGATGGTTTTTTGAGGGGGGGACAAGGTTTTGGGTGGTTTTTTGAGGGGGGAACAAGGTTTTTGGTGTTTTTTTTGAGGGGGGGTGAGGTTTTGGGTGGTTTTTGAGGGGGGGGCAAGGTTTTGGTGTTTTTTTTGAGGGGGGGTGAGGTTTTGGGTGGTTTTTTGAGGGGGGGGGCGAGGTTTTTGGTGTTTTTTTGAGGGGGGGACGAGGTTTTGGGTGATTTTTTGAGGAGGGGGTGAGGTTTTGGGTGGTTTTTTGAGGGGGGGACAAGGTTTTGGGTGGTTTTTTGAGGGGGGAACAAGGTTTTGGGTGGATTTTTGAGGGGGGCCGAGGTTTTGGGTGGTTTTTTGAGGGGGGGACGAGGTTTTGCGTGGTTTTTTTGAGGGGGAACAAGGTTTTGGGTGGTTTTTTGAGGGGGGGCCGAGGTTTTGGGTGGTTTTTTGAGGGGGGGACGAGGTTTTGGGTGGTTTTTTGAGGGGGGGACGAGGTTTTGGGTGGTTTTTGAGGGGGGGCCGAGGTTTTGGGTGGTTTTTTGAGGGGGGGACGAGGTTTTGGGTGGTTTTTTGAGGGGGACACGAGGTTTTGGGTGGTTTTTTGAGGGGGGGACGAGGTTTTGGGTGGTTTTTTGAGGGGGGGGACAAGGTTTTGGGTGGTTTTTTGAGGGGGGAACAAGGTTTTTGGTGTTTTTTTGAGGGGGGGGGTGAGGTTTTGGGTGGTTTTTTGAGGAGGGGGTGAGGTTTTGGGTGGTTTTTTGAGGGGGGACGAGGTTTTGGGTGGTTTTTTGAGGGGGACACGAGGTTTTGGGTGGTTTTTTGAGGGGGGAACAAGGTTTTTGGTGTTTTTTTGAGGGGGGGGTGAGGTTTTGGGTGGTTTTTTGAGGGGGGGCCGAGGTTTTGGGTGGTTTTTTGAGGGGGACACGAGGTTTTGGTGGTTTTTTGAGGGGGACACGAGGTTTTGGGTGGTTTTTTGAGGGGGACACGAGGTTTTGGGTGGTTTTTTGAGGAGGGGGTGAGGTTTTGGGTGGTTTTTTGAGGGGGGGCCGAGGTTTTGGGTGGTTTTTTGAGGGGGACACGAGGTTTTGGGTGGTTTTTTGAGGGGGGGACGAGGTTTTGGGTGGTTTTTTGAGGGGGGGACGAGGTTTTGGGTGGTTTTTTGAGGGGGGACGAGGTTTTGGGTGGTTTTTTGAGAGGGGGACGAGGTTTTGGGTGGTTTTTTGAGGGGGGGACGAGGTTTTGGGTGGTTTTTTGAGGGGGGGCCGAGGTTTTGGGTGGTTTTTTGAGGGGGGGACGAGGTTTTGGGTGGTTTTTTGAGGGGGGGATGAGGTTTTGGGTGGTTTTTTTGAGGGGGGGCCGAGGTTTTGGGTGGTTTTTTGAGGGGGGAACAAGGTTTTGGGTGGTTTTTTTGAGGGGGGGACAAGGTTTTGGGTGGTTTTTTGAGGGGGGATGAGGTTTTGGGTGTTTTTTGACGGGGGACGAGGTTTTTGGTGTTTTTTTGAGGAGGGGGTGAGGTTTTGGGTGGTTTTTTGAGGGGGGGACAAGGTTTTGGGTGGTTTTTTGAGGGGGACACGAGGTTTTGGTGGGTTTTTGGGGGGGGGGGCCGAGGTTTTGGGTGGTTTTTTGAGGGGGGGCCGAGGTTTTGGGTGGTTTTTTGAGGGGGGGACGAGGTTTTGGGTGGTTTTTTGAGGGGGGGGCAACATTTGTGTGGTTTTTTTTAACAGAGGGACGACGTTTGGGGTGTTTTTCTGAAGGGGGGGACAAGATTTTGAGGGAGGTTCTTTTCGAGGGTGGACACGCTGCGTTTTTTAGAGCAGAAAAGAGGTTTTTTTCTTTTTTTGAGAAGGAGGAGGGAGGTTTTTTGGGGGACAGGGGTTTTTTTTGGGGGGGTAACAGGATCCAGCAGCAGGGCGCCCCGGCGCGGCGGGCTCACCTTGATCCAGAACTCCTCGTAGAGCGCGCAGGCGATGACGCAGCGCTCGAAGAGGACGATGGTGCGCTCGTGCGAGCCGGCCGCCATCTCGTAATCCAAATAATCCCGCCAGTTCCGCAGCTGCGCCCGCTCCAGCGGCTTCACGTGGAAATAGGGACGCTTGATCTGCGGGAAAACCCCAAAAAAAGGCGGGGGGGGGGGGTTTGTGAAAACGGGGCGGCGGCGTTTCGGGGAGGGGCGGGGGGGGGTCCAGCCGATCTCACGCACCCCGTCCTCGAAATTCCAGCGCTTGCTGACCTCCGCCTCGTTCTGCGCGTGGATCTGCTGCCGCATGGAGATGACCAGCTCCCGGATCTTCTCCTGGTCCAGATCCTCCTGGGAATTCAACGGGAGGCGGGGTGGGAAACGGGGGTCCTCCAGAAACACCCCCCCTACCCGCTCACCCCCCCCTTTTTCGGGTGCCTACCTGGGCGTCGGCCCCCGCCGCCTTCCCCTCCACGCCGGGGGGAAGATCCTCTCCCGGCGGCGCCTCCGAGCCCTCCGGCGCCGGCGGTTTGGGCGCGGGCTCGGTGGCCAGCTTGGACTGGACCCACAGCAGCTCCTCGGGCGACAGGATGTCCCTCGGGGGGTTGTGCAGGACGTGCTCCTTGAACCTGGGCGGGGGGGAGACAAAAAACCATCCAAGCGGATTTTCCGCAGGGATATTTTGCCGCCACGGCTTTACTCCCTGGGGATATTTTGCCCCCACGGCTCTTTTCCACCGGGATAATTTGCCACCGAGATATTTTGCGGCCGTGGATATTTTCCGCGGGGATGCGTAACTCCACGGGCATTTCCCGTGGGAATATTTCGCCCCCATGGGCGTTTTCCACACGGATTATTCGGCCCCCATGAGGCTTTACCTCCGTGGGGGTTTTCCACAGGGATATTTTACCCTCACAGCTTTTTTCCACAGGGATATTTCACCCTGTAAGCATCTCCCACCCTGGCTATTTTCCCCGCGG
Organism: Chlamydotis macqueenii; assembly: GCF_036417535.1. NCBI lineage: Eukaryota > Metazoa > Chordata > Aves > Otidiformes > Otididae > Chlamydotis > Chlamydotis macqueenii. The sequence goes on from NW_028239243.1 coordinate 19,929, forward strand.
ATATTTTCCCACCGGGATATTTTCCCGCCACGGTCGTTTTCCACAAGGAATATTTTACCGCCACAGTTATTTTCCAGGGCGATATTTTTCCGCCGTGGGCATTCGCCACCACATTATTATGATATTATTATGATATTATTATGATATTATTTTCCACAGGGATATTTCCCGCTGTGGCCGTTTTCCACGGGGATTTTGCCCCGCGGGTGTTTTCCACAGGGATATTTTCCCATTGCGGGTATTTCCCACAGGAATATTTCCCCACCAGGATATTTTGCTGCCACAGCTGGTATTTTCCGCAGGGAAAACATTCACAACGCAGGGATATTTTCCGCAGGGAAAATTTCAGCGGCGCAACCTTTTCTGCATGGAAAATTTCAGCACCGCAACCTTTTCCGCAGGGAAAATTTCAGCAGCGCAATCTTTTTTCTGCAGGGAAAATTTCAGCGCCGCAACCTTTTCCGCAGGGAAAATTTCAGCAGCGCAATCTTTTCCGCATGGAAAATTTCAGCGGCGCAACCTTTTCCGCAGGGAAAATTTCAGCACCGCAATCTTTTCCGCAGGGAAAATTTCAGCGGCACAACCTTTTCCGCAGGGAAAATTTCAGCGCCACAATCTTTTTTCCGCAGGGAAAATTTCAGCAGCGCAATCTTTTTTCCGCAGGGAAAATTTCAGCGCCGCAATCTTTTCCGCATGGAAAATTTCAGCGCCGCAATCTTTTCCGCATGGAAAATTTCAGCGGCGCAATCTTTTCCGCAGGGAAAATTTCAGTGGCACAACCTTTTCCGCAGGGAAAATTTCAGCACCGCAATCTTTTCCGCAGGGAAAATTTCAGCACCGCAATCTTTTCCGCAGGGAAAATTTCAGCGGCGCAATCTTTTTTCCGCAGGGAAATTTTCAGCGCCACAATCTTTTTTCCGCAGGGAAAATTTCAGCGGCGCAATCTTTTTTCCGCAGGGAAATTTTCAGCGCCACAATCTTTTCCGCAGGGAAAATTTCAGCGCTGCAATCTTTTCCGCAGGGAAAATTTCAGCACCGCAATCTTTCCGCAGGGAAAATTTCAGCGGCGCAATCTTTTTTCCGCAGGGAAATTTTCAGCGCCACAATCTTTTCCGCATGGAAAATTTCAGCGGCGCAATCTTTTCCGCAGGGAAAATTTCAGCACCGCAATCTTTTCCGCAGGGAAAATTTCAGCACCGCAATCTCTTTTCCGCATAGAAAATTTCAGCGCCGCAATCTTTTCCGCAGGAAAAATTTCAGCGGCGCAATCTTTTCCGCAGGGAAAATTTCAGCGCCGCAATCTTTTTTCTGCAGGAAAAATTTCAGCGCCGCAATCTTTTCCGCAGGGAAAATTTCAGCGGAGCAATCTTTTCCGCATGGAAAATTTCAGCGGCGCAATCTTTTCCGCAGGGAAAATTTCAGCGGCACAACCTTTTCCGCAGGGAAAATTTCAGCGGCGCAATCTTTCCGCAGGAAAAATTTAAGGGCTGCAATCTTTTTTCCGCATGGAAAATTTCAGCGCCGCAATCTTTTCTGCAGGAAAATTTCAGCGCTGCAATCTTTTCCGCAGGGAAAATTTCAGCGGCGCAACCTTTTCCACAGGGAAAATTTCAGCGCCACAATCTTTTCCGCAGGGAAAATTTCAGCGGCGCAATCTTTTCCACAGGGAAATTTTCAGCGGCGCAATCTTTTCCGCAGGAAAATTTCAGCGCTGCAACCTTTTCCGCAGGGAAAATTTCAGCGGCGCAATCTTTTCCGCAGGGAAAATTTCAGCGCTGCAATCTTTTCCGCAGGGAAAATTTCAGCGCTGCAACCTTTTCCGCAGGGAAAATTTCAGCGGCGCAGGGCTGCTTCCCGCTCCGGAGCGCGTCCGTACTTCTCCCAGTGATGGCTGTAGAGCTGCGTGGGCGTGGAGAGGACGCGGTCGTAGATGCCGGTGACGGCCCGCAGGTCTCCCTGCTCCCGCTCCCACTCCACGTAGAGCTCCCACAGCTTATCCGAGCGGAAATCCATCCCGGCCGCCGCCACCAGCCGCCTCGAAGACGCTGGAACGGGGAGAGACGGCGACGTGGGGCGGGCGGGCGGGGCCGCCGCCGCCGTTTTCCCGCCCCTCCCGGCGCTTACCCGCGGATTTTTTGGACGGATTCGGGAAGGTTCATGTCCAGCGTGGACTGGAGGTAGGAGATGTAGTGGATCCACAGGTCCATGCTGAGCGGGATGGACTGCAGCCCCCGCTCGAACACCTGCGGGCGGCACCGAGCGTCACCCACCGGCCCCGGCCGGCACACCCCCGCGGGACGGGGCGCCTCGCGCCCGAAACCGGGGCGGAAACAGCGCGGAGCGCCGGAAACGGGCGCGAAACCAGGACAAAACGGCTCGGAAAGCGCATTCGGGCGGCAGGAGTGGCGTAAAAATGGCGGGGAGATCGTAAAAAAGCCCCGGGGAGCCCCAAAACGGCCCCGCGTGCCCCAAAACAGCCCCGCGTGCCCCTCAGAGAGGAGGAAAAAGGGGGATGACACCCCAAAAAGGTGTGGGGATCCCCCCGAACAGCCCCGGGTGCCCGCTAAAGGGGGGAAAATACGGGAGTGACACCCAAAAAATAGCGCAGGACCCCCCAAAAACACCCCGAGAGCCCTGTTTTGTGTTCAAATAGGGGAAACAGGAGGCTGGCACCCCAGTAACAGCGTGGTGACCCCCCAAAAATAGCCCAGGGACCCCCAAAACAGCCCCGGGTGCCCACCAAAGGGGAGAAACGGGGGGTGACACCCCAAAACCAGCCAGGGACCCCCAAAACAGCCCCAGGTGGCCACCAAAGGGGAGAAAAGGGGGGTGACACCTCAAAACCAGCATGGGGACCCCAAAAACAGGGGGCGGCACCCCAAAACCAGCACGGGGACCCCCAAAAACACCTGGAGACCCCAATTTTCTGTTCAAAAGAGGGGAAAACAGGAGGGTGGCACCCCAGTAACAGCGTGGTGACCCCCCAAAAACAGCACAGGGACCCCCAAAACAGCCCCGGGTGCCCACCAAAGGGGAGAAACAGGGGGTGACACCCCAAAACCAGCACGGGGACCCCCAAAAACACCTGGAGACCCCAGTTTTCTGTTCAAAAGAGGGAAAACAGGAGGCTGGCACCCCAGTAACAGCGTGGTGACCCCCCAAAACCAGCCCAGGGACCCCCAAAACAGCCCCGGGTGCCCACCAAAGGGGAGAAACAGGGGTGACACCCCAAAACCAGCACGGTGACCCCCCAAAACACCTGGAGACCCCAATTTTCTGTTCAAAAGAGGGGAAAACAGGAGGCTGGCACCCCAGTAACAGCGTGGTGACCCCCCAAGAACAGCCAGGGACCCCAAAACAGCCCCGGGTGCCCACCAAAGGGGAGAAACGGGGGGTGACACCCCAAAATCAGCACGGGGACCCCCAAAAACAAGGGGTGACACCTCAAAACCAGCATGGGGACCCCCAGAAACAGGGGGCGACACCTCAAAATCAGCATGGGACCCCCAAAAACAGGGGGTGACACCCCAAAACCAGCACGGGGACCCCCAAAAACACCTGGAGACCCCTGTTTTCTGTTCAAAAGAGGGAAAACAGGAGGCTGGCACCCCAGTAACAGCGTGGTGACCCCCCAAAACCAGCCCAGGGACCCCAAAACAGCCCCGGGTGGCCACTAAAGGGGAGAAACGGGGGTGACACCCCAAAATCAGCATGGGGACCCCCAAAAACACCTGGAGACCCCAGTTTTCTGTTCAAATAGGGGAAACAGGAGGCTGGCACCCCAGTAACAGCGTGGTGACCCCCCAAAACCAGCCCAGGGACCCCCAAAACAGCCCCGGGTGCCCACCAAAGGGGAGAAACGGGGGGTGACACCCCAAAACCAGCACGGGGACCCCCAAAAACAAGGGGTGACACCCCAAAACCAGCATGGGATCCCCCAAAAACAGGGGGTGACACCCCAAAACCAGCACGGGGACCCCCAAAAACACCTGGAGACCCCGATTTTCTGTTCAAAAGAGGGGAAACAGGAGGGTGGCACCCCAGTAACAGCGTGGTGACCCCCCAAAACCAGCCCAGGGACCCCCAAAACAGCCCCGGGTGCCCACTAAAGGGGAGAAACGGGGGGTGACACCCCAAAACCAGCATGGGAACCCCCAAAACAAGGGGTGACACCCCAAAACCAGCATGGGATCCCCCAAAAACAGGGGGTGACACCCCAAAACCAGCATGGGGACCCCCAAAAACAGGGGCGGCACCCCAAAACCAGCATGGGGACCCCCAAAACAGCCCTGGGTGGCCACTAAAGGGGAGAAATGGGGGGTGACACCCCAAAACCAGCACAGGGACCCCCAAAAACACCTGGAGACCCCAGTTTTCTGTTCAAAAGAGGGGAAACAGGAGGCTGGCACCCCAGTAACAGCGTGGTGACCCCCCAAAACCAGCCCAGGGACCCCCAAAACAGCCCCAGGTGGCCACTAAAGGGGAGAAACGGGGGGTGACACCCCAAAATCAGCATGGGGACCCCCAAAACAGCCCTGGGTGGCCACTAAAGTGGAGAAACGGGGCGTGACACCCCAAAATCAGCACGGGGACCCCCAAAAACACCTGGAGACCCCGATTTTCTGTTCAAAAGAGGGGAAACAGGAGGCTGGCACCCCAGTAACAGCGTGGTGACCCCCCAAAACCAGCCCAGGGACCCCCAAAACAGCCCCGGGTGCCCACCAAAGGGGAGAAACGGGGGGTGACACCCCAAAACCAGCACGGGGACCCCCAAAAACACCTGGAGACCCCTGTTTTCTGTTCAAAAGAGGGGAAACAGGAGGGTGGCACCCCAGTAATAGCGTGGTGACCCCCCAAAACCAGCCCAGGGACCCCCAAAACAGCCCCGGGTGCCCACCAAAGGGGAGAAACGGGGGGTGACACCCCAAAACCAGCATGGGGACCCCCAAAAACAGGGGGCGGCACCCCAAAACCAGCACGGGGACCCCCAAAAACACCTGGAGACCCCAATTTTCTGTTCAAAAGAGGGGAAACAGGAGGGTGGCAGCCCAGTAACAGCGTGGTGACCCCCCAAAACCAGCCCAGGGACCCCCAAAACAGCCCCAGGTGGCCACTAAAGGGGAGAAACGGGGGGTGACACCCCAAAACCCGCACGGGGACCCCCAAAAACAAGGGGTGACACCTCAAAACCAGCATGGGAAACCCCAGAAACAGGGGGCGACACCCCAAAACCAGCACAGGGACTCCCAAAAACAGGGGCGACACCCCAAAACCAGCACAGGGACTCCCAAAAACAGGGGGTGACACCCCAAAAACCAGCACGGGGACCCCCAAAAACAGCTGGAGACCCCAATTTTCTGTTCAAAAGATGGGAAAACAGGAGGCTGGCACCCCAGTAACAGCGTGGTGACCCCCCAAAACCAGCCCAGGGACCCCCAAAACAGCCCCGGGTGCCCACCAAAGCGGGGCCGACGCCCCAAAAGCAGCGCGGGCCCCCCCGCCCCGGCGCACCTCCTCGGCCTCGCGGCCGCAGCCGAAGCGCCGCTCCATGTCGGCGTACTTTTTCCAGTAGCCGTAGCAGTAGGGGTAGTGGGCGAAGAAGGCGTCGAAGGCTTTGCGGGCGGCGAAGAGGTGGTTCTGCGCGGCCGGGGCGAAACCGGGCGGTTTGGGAACAAGAGCGGCAGCAGCTTAACGTTAAAATTCTCCTAACGCTTCATTTCTCTAATTAAAACTAAAAATCGCGGCGAAGGGATCGCCCCCCTCGCGCAGGAAACCAGCAGCGGCTCCTTCCGCGCGCTTTGTGCCAGGCTGAGTTTTAATTAATATTTCAACGCGGCTGGAACCTCGAGGTGAGTTTTAACGAAGGTTTTAACAGCGCCACTGACTCAGGCCGAGTTTTAGCGGAGGTTTTAACGGAGCAAGCGGCTCAGGCCGAGTTTTAACGATTAACGGAGCAAGCGGCTCAGGCCGAGTTTTAACGAAGGTTTTAACGGAGCAAGCGGCTCAGGCCGAGTTTTAGCGGAGGTTTTAACGGAGCAAGGGGCTCAGGCCGAGTTTTAGCGGAGGTTTTAACGGAGCAAGCGGCTCAGGCCGAGTTTTAGCGGAGGTTTTAACGGAGCAAGCGGCTCAGGCCGAGTTTTAACGAAGGTTTTAACGGAGCAAGCGGCTCAGGCCGAGTTTTAGCGGAGGTTTTAACGGAGCAAGCGGCTCAGGCCGAGTTTTAACGAAGGTTTTAACGGAGCAAGCGGCTCAGGCCGAGTTTTAACGGAGGTTTTAACGGAGCAAGCGGCTCAGGCCGAGTTTTAGCGGAGGTTTTAACGGAGCAAGCGGCTCAGGCCGAGTTCTAACGAAGGTTTTAACGGCCCCGCTGACTCAGGCCGAGTTTTAACGAAGGTTTTAATGGAGCAAGCGGCTCAGGCCGAGTTTTAACGAAGGTTTTAACGGAGCAAGCGGCTCAGGCCGAGTTTTAGCGGAGGTTTTAACGGAGCAAGCGGCTCAGGCCGAGTTTTAACGAAGGTTTTAACGGAGCAAGCGGCTCAGGCCGAGTTTTAACGAAGGTTTTAACGGAGCAAGCAGCTCAGGCCGAGTTTTAGCGGAGGTTTTAACGGAGCAAGCGGCTCAGGCCGAGTTTTAGCGGAGGTTTTAACGGAGCAAGGGGCTCAGGCCGAGTTTTAGCGGAGGTTTTAACGGAGCAAGGGGCTCAGGCCGAGTTTTAGCGGAGGTTTTAACAGCCCCACACGCCCAGGCTGAGTTTTAAGGCAGGTTTAACAGAGCTGGAGCCTGGGGACGAGTTTTAACGAAGGTTTTAACGGAGCCGGCGGCTCAGGCTGAGTTTCAGCAAAGGTTTTAACCCGGCCTTAGGCTCAGCCCAAGCTTTTAATTAAAAGTTTAACAAAACTAGACACTTAGAGCAAGTTCTAGCGAGGGTTTTAACGGCACCCCCGCTCAGACTGAGCTTTGACAAAGATTTTAACGGGGTAAGTGGCTCAGAGCGAGTTTTAGCGGAGATTTTAACGGCGCCGCTGATTCAGGACGAGTTTTAACGAAGAGTTAAACGGCACAAGTGACTCAGGGTGGGTCTTAACGAAGATTTTGACGGCACCGCTGACTCAAAGGCGAGCTTTAACGAAGATTTAACCGCGCTGAAGACTTGAAGCGAGTTGTAACAAAGGTTTCAGCGGGGCTGGGGGCGAGTTTTAATTAAGGTTTTAACGCGGCCAAGGGGTGGTCTTAACGAAGATTTTAATTACCTCCTGCTCGACGTACTGCAGGAGCTCGGTCCAGGCGGTGAAGTCGTGGGGGTTGTTGTGCGCCGCGTGCCAAAACTTCTCGAAATCGAGGGGGTAGGCGAGGACGGGCTCCTCGGTGGGGGGCTCGGGGTCCTGGGGGGGCGGGGGCTCCTCGGGAGCGGCTGGGGGGGGCTCCTCGGGTTCGGGGGGGGCGGCGGCGGTGCCGTTGCAGCTCTGGGGGGCGGGGGGAGCGGCGGCGGCGGCAGCGGGCTCCTCCTCGGCGGGGCTGGGGGCCGGGGGGGGCAGCTCTGCCGCGGGGGCTGGGGGGGGGACACACCACGACGAATCGTTACCCACGGGTGCCCTCGCCCCAGGGGGGATGGGTGGGGGGGGGGGGCACCCAGGAACGTGGCCCCACAGCTCTGGGGGGCTCCCCACTGCCTCCCCCCCCGGCCCTGTGCCCCACTGCGGCACCGCAGCCCCGTCCCGCCCCAGCGATCTCCTCTCTCAGCCCCACAGCCCCCCGCCCCACAGCCTCCCCCCCAACTCAATCCCCAGATTTCCCCCCGCGTGCCCTCGGATCTGCCCCACAGCCCCCCCATCCTCCCCCCCAGTTGACCCCCAGCTCCCGCGCTCCACAGCCCCCTCCGGCCCCACACCCCTCCGCCCCACAGCCTCCCGCCCCCCCCCAATTACTCCTCAGTTCCCCCCAAAAAGCCCCGCCTGCCCTCAGACCTCAGCCTCCCCCCCCTCCCCCCTCAGTCGCTTCAGGCCCCCCAGCCCCTCTCCCCCCCCACCTCCCGCCTCACCGGGGGGCCCGGTGCCGCCGTCTCCGCCGTCCCCCAGCGCCCCCTCGGCCCCACCGCGGCCCGGGCTGGCGGGAGCCTCCGGTCCCTCCGCCGCCATCTCGTCGCGGCGCCAACCCCCCCCCCCCCCCAGCGCGCACGCGCGGCGCCGGGACCCGGATGAAGAAACCAGCGAGGCGCGCCGGCAGGCCAGAGCGGCGACGGGGCGGGAAGGAGCGCACCGCAGCGCCGCCTGGTGGGCGGGAGGGAGCCACGGGGGCGGCACCATAGAGACGCGCCAACGGGCTAGAGCGACTTCCGGTTTCGCCTCCAAAACCACAGAGAGGAACCCGGAAGAGAGGCCAGAGCGGTCAAGCGGCTCTCGAGTTACCATGGAGACGGGGTAGAAGGCCCAGAGCGGCCAAGGGAAGCGCGCCGAGCTTTACTGCAACCTTTATTCCGTTGTATTTACAATCACGCTGTTAAAAATTTATACATTATTTACAAATTAAATAATCCCGCCGCCGCCACCCCGAAGGGAAAGGGGGTCGGGGCGAAAAAGAGCGGTTTCGGGGTCGCAGGCCCCCAAATCCGGCCGCCTGCGTGCCTCCCTTCCCACCCCCGCCGCGGGTTCCACCCCAACACGAAGGAAACGGGGAGGAATCCACCAAAAAATAAACGCAAAAAAAAAAAAAGTCACCGCAAGCAGAACCGGCCAGGGAAATTCATTATTTCGGCTCAAAATTGGTAAAAAAACCAAAAAACATAGGGTTAAAACCAAAAATCAACTCCCATCGCCGCTTCATTAGCGTGAAATTCCTCGTTAACACACTCAAGATTCGGGCGACGAGAGGCAGAAATTGAAGGAGGAGAAGAAATTCAGCCTCGTTGCCAAAAAAAAGAGCAAAAAAAAATAAAACAAAAGAAAACAAACAAAAAATAATTCCCACTCCTCGCCCGCCAAAAACAAACAAACAAAAAAAAAACCAAATCGCTCACCAGCGGCTCGCCGCGCCGCGCCGTCCTCCCGCCGGTTTTGGTGCGGAAACGCCGGCTGCCGCCGTCTCCGAACGCGGTTTTGATTTATTCTGGTTTTTTTTGTTGTTGTTTTTGTTTTTTTTTTGTTGTTTTTCCCTGAGATTTCTGGGCTCCCGCGAGCCCTGGGCGGTTCGGAGAGGCACTGCGGGCGCGGCGGCGCCGGAGCCGTCGCCGCCGACGGAAGCGCGGTGAAAATTCGCCAGCCGGAGGCGGAAAACGACCGAAAAAAACTCCGCTTCCCAGCGCCGTCGGCAAAGAGAAACCAGTTAAAACCAGTTTGGTACTGGTCGGGGGCTCCATCAAGTCGCCGTGCGGTGGCGGAGCCGCGCCGATCGGCGCCCAACGGGCTCGGGGGGGGGGTGGTTAATACTGCTAACGAGCTCATTTGCTAACGAGGGGGCGCCCGGAAGCGGCTTCGGGTTCAAACCGGGCGATTTGGAGCCGTTTCCAGCGGCGCCGGCGCTCGGCTCCGTCGCCTCGCTCCTCCGTCGGCGCCGCCGCCGCCAAAGCACGCGCTGCCGGCGCCGGAACGCTGGAGAGGTAGAGAGAAACGGGGTGAAAATTGGGAAAACGGGGGAAAAAAAAAAAAAAAAAAAGAGGGAAAACGGGGGAAGAACCGCGGCGCGGAAAAAGCGCCGCCGACGCTCGAGGGGCGCGGCCGGGGCGGGGGTTGGCTCCCGACGGGCGTTCGGCGGAAAACCGGGGGGCCGGACGAGGCGCGGCGCGGCGCGGCCGGCGGCGCCCCCGGGGGCCGGAACCGCCGGATCCAAGATGGCGTCCGCGGCGGCACGACGGCGTCAGTGCGGGGCCGCCAGTTTCTGCAGGCGGCGGCGGCGGAGCTCCGCCGTGTCGGGTTCGTCCAGCGAGGCGGAGCCTTCGGCGCCCTCCTCCTCCTCCTCCTCCTCCTCGGCGGTGAAGCCTTCGGCGCCCGCCGGCGCGGTGGGATCTGGGGAAGGCACCAGTTCAGCGGGCGGTAAAACCAGTAACTCCAGTTGGAAGCGCAAGCCATGCGCGGCGTCGGCACCCTGGCCGCGTTTTAACGGCGTCCGGCTTTTAGAACGGACGCCGGGGCGACCGGCGGCTAATTAACGGGAAAATTAACGACGCCCAAGCCGTAACTCAGGGGCGGGGGGGGGCGGTTTTGGGGGGCAGCCCCCCAACGCACCGGCGGCGGGCGCGGATCCGGGCGCTGCGGCGGCGGGAGGCTCCTCGCGGGCGGCGGATCGCCGCGGCGACCTGCGGGAGAAGAAAACCACAGGAGAAATCAACCATTTTGGGAAATTATTTTTTTTTTTTTTCCGGGCTTCCGCCGGCGGAATTCCGGATTTTTTTTGGGGGTTTTTTTTTTTTATTTCGGGGAGCCGTACCCCAGCGCGGCCAGCACGGTGAGGTACTGGTTGATCTGCAGCATGGCGGCGTCCAGCAGCGTGTGGATGTTCTGCAGGCACTGCAGCCGCGCCTCCAGGCCCTGCCGCTCCTGCCCCTCCATGGCGCGCAGCTCCTCCTCCGTCAGCCCCGCGAAGCCGGCCGGCGGCACCGGCATCGGCGGGAAGCCTGCGGCGACGACGGGGGCGGGGGTGAGGTCCCGGGAGCGGAGGGGGGAACCCCAAAAATCTTCTTCCCCCCCCCCCGCCACCCCCCCCGGCGCGTCTCACCGAAAAGCGGCGGCCACGGCATTCCCATCCACGGCGGCGGGAAAGGGAGACCCGGCGCCGCGCCCGATGCCGCCGCCGCTTCCGATCCGGCGCCGGCGGCGTCGCCGGGCCTGGGGGCTGCGGAAAAAGGGAGGTGAGGGCGGTGGGGGGGAAGAGGGGGGCCCCGTTTCGGCGGCGCCCGCCCCCCCCCGGGGTTCGGGGAGAACGCTCACCCGAGGCGGCGGCGGCGGAGCTCGGCGCGGCGTTTTCGGCGCCGCCAGGCGGTTGGACGCCGGGAACCGGCGGGAAGGGAGCGACCGGCGGCCAGAAGGGAAACATTCCCGGCGGGAAGGGAGGGAGGATTCCCTGCGGAACTGCGGAGGGAGACGGCGGCGGCGCGGTGAGAGACGCCAGCGCCGGAACTTCCTTCCCCGCCGGCACGCGGCACGCGCCAGGTCACCGGCTCGGCGCGGCGGGAATTTCCCGGAACGTTCGCCGTCGCGGGCAGAAACGCCGCCGGATCGCGGAGCCGACCCCCCCGCCCGGCGCTCTGCTCCGCGCCGCGGCTCAGCGACCCGGCAGCGCCCGGCCGGCGCCGCGGCGCAAAGACTCACAGTTGGGGGGCTGCGGAGCCTGGGGGGGCTGCGGCTGCGCGGGGGCCGGCTCCGGCGGTTCCGGCGGCGGCTGCGCCGGGAGCGAGGCCCGGAGAACGTCCATGCGGCAGGTGGGACACGTCTGCTGGCGCTGGAACCACGACCGCAGGCAGCTGGAGAGGGGACGGCCGCCGTCAACGCGCGGCGAGGGGGGGAACCTCCCAAAAAAAAAAAATAAAACCAAACCCACCGCCCTCCCGCCGCGACGCCGAGCGCGGCGGCCGCTACTTCGCCGCCGAAACCGCGGCGCCGGGGCGCGCGCCGCCCCCCGCCGCCGCCCCGCTCGCCCACCTGGTGTGGAAGATGTGGTTGCAGGGCAGGCGCTTGGCGCCCGTCACCATCTCCTCGCGGCAGATGATGCAGACGTTGTCCACGGCCTGCAGCTCCTCGGGCGTGGCGTCGGGGTAGCTGCGCGGGGAGAATCGGGTGGAAATCACAAAAAAAAAACCAGGAAAACCCGACCCGAAGCGCCGTTTCCGAGGGGGACGGCGGGATTTTTGGGTCCTCCCCGCCGTTAGTTGCCAGGTTTTTGGTTAAATGAACGAGGAGATGGAGACACCCACGAGCCCGCCGCCGTACGGGGCCCTTCCGAGCCCGTTCCCGCGCGCCAAACGAGGCGTCTTCCCCAAATCCGGCGGATTCCGCCCCAAAAGCGGCCGCCGAGGAGAGGCCAAGGGAGTCGGGAGCGCGCGGGGAGGGGCGGAAGCGGCGCGGGGGGCGCGACTCACAGCGTGTTCATGTTGCGGATGGCCCGGCGCGACATGATGGCGTCCGTCACCGCCTTCTTGAACTGCCTGCAAGAGGAGACGGAACGGGCGGGATCCGGCGCCAGCGCCGAGGGAAGAGCAGACGGAACGGGCGGGATCCGGCGCCGGCGCCCACTCACCTCATGGCCAGGTACATGGGGCGGATGGCGAAGAGCGGGAAGGTGTGCACCTTGATCATGATGGTCATGAAGGCCATGTAGAGAAGGACTTTGATGAAGCCTGGGGAAAAAAAAAAAAACAAAAACACATCAGGGTCTTGTTCTTGGTCAACCACGGGTTGGTTGAGGTGAGATGGGATCTCCAAGATCATCCGGTTCCATGTTCCTGGTCAACCACGGGTTGGTTGAGGCGAGATGGGATCTCCAAGATCATCCGGTTCCACGTTCTTGGTCAACCACGGGTTGGTTGAGGCGAGATGAGATCTCCAAGATCATCCGGTTCCATGTTCCTGGTCAACCACGGGTTGGTTGAGGCGAGATGGGATCTCCAAGATCATCCGGTTCCACGTTCTTGGTCACCCACGGGTTGGTTGAGGTGAGATGGGATCTCCAAGATCAGCCGGTTCCACGTTCTTGGTCACCCACGGGTTGGTTGAGGCGAGATGGGATCTCCAAGATCATCCGGTTCCATGTTCCTGGTCACCCACGGGTTGGTTGAGGCGAGATGGGATCTCCAAGATCATCCGGTTCCACGTTCTTGGTCACCCACGGGTTGGTTGAGGTGAGATGGGATCTCCAAGATCATCCGGTTCCATGTTCTTGGTCACCCACGGGTTGGTTGAGGCAAGATGGGATCTCCAAGATCATCCGGTTCCATGTTCTTGGTCACCCACGGGTTGGTTGAGGCGAGATGGGATCTCCAAGATCATCCGGTTCCACGTTCTTGGTCACCCACGGGTTGGTTGAGGTGGGATGGGATCTCCAAGATCATCTGGTTCCATGTTCTTGGTCACCCACGGGTTGGTTGAGGTGAGATGGGATCCCCAAGATCATCCGGGTTCCACGTTCTTGGTCACCCATGGGTTGGTTGAGGTGAGATGGGATCTCCAAGATCATCCGGTTCCATGTTCTTGGTCACCCACGGGTTGGTTGAGGCGAGATGGGATCTCCAAGATCATCCGGTTCCACGTTCTTCGTCAACCATAGATTGGTTGAGGTGGGATGGGATCTCCAAGATTGGACCCTTGAGCGCCGCTGAGCACGCCCTTACGCTTCACCTCTTCGTCGACCGACGGCTAATTGAGCTTCCTAACGACGTACGGAGCTTCACGGGGCCACGCCCAGATGGGAAAGCCCCCTGCAAACCCGAAAATTGGGTGGGAGGAGAAGAAAAGGGGCGGAAAAGGCGCGGTTACCCGTGAAGAGCTCGGTGTAGAGCATGTAGACGGCCTTGCTGTCCCACGGGTTCTCGTTCTGCAGGTCGATGGAGTGCAGCACGTACTTGATGAAGATGGTGAGCACCATGGTCATCAGGATGGCGTACTGCGGGGAGGAAGAGCGCGGTAGGGCGCCGGGACGCGCCCGGGGAGGGAGGCGTTCGCCCGTCGCCGGTGGCGGGGTGGAGTCTCCTACCTCGAAGCCGAAGACGAGCTGGACGGAGGCTCCGCGCGTGAGGATGCTGTGGTAGGCGTGGTTAACGAAGAGGAAATCCAGGATTCCCAGCAGGAACATCAGCGCTGCGGCGCGGGGAAAGGAACCGGGGTGAGGGGATAACGAGGGAGGGAGGGAACGAGCCTCAGGGTGCGGGGAGACCCCCAAAAACTCCGAGGGTCGCGCCCCGAAAGGTGTCCCGCCGGAGGAGCGTCGGCCGCAGAGGGGGGCTGAGCGGCGCCGCGCTAACGAAGGGCCGAATCAACGCCTCTCGGTAACGAGAACGTCTCGTTTGAAGGCCCCCAGCTTCAAGCCGCGCCTCCTGCCCTCCTCTCTCGCCAAACCCCCCCCAAATTTCTCCAAAATACGTTTTTTCACCTCCCTAAACCCCCCTTCGCCGCATTTTGCCGTAAACCCGGCCCCGATTTCTCGTTAAATCCCCAGCGACCCCTCCGCAGCCCCAGGACCGCTCCCTCGTTAAGGCCCCCGCCCCGATGAGGTCTGTCGGGCGCCGACGGCCACGCGCTCGGCTGCGCCGGGTTCGTCCCCGCTCGTATGCAAACGCGGGGCCAAAATTATCTTTCCCGCCCAGGCGCCGGCGCCCCGCGGGCGGGGGCGGGGGCGAGCCAGCCACTCACAGACGATGCGGAAGTGGAAGAGCCAGGAGATGTTGGGGCTCCTTTCCATCTGCAAAAGAGGCGCAAAAAGGGTTGAGGTTTTCCCAAAAACGGCTTTTTTTACGCCCGTTTCCTCGCCGCCCGGCACTCACGAAGTCCACCCGGTCCTCAGCCAGCCAGTGGAAGCACTTGAGGAAGAGGAGGAGGGTGAAGAGGGCGACGAAGCGAGGGCTGAAGTCGTCCCGGAAGACGGTGAAGGCCAGGCACGTCTCGGTCACGGCGTACCACGAGCGCTCCAGGAGGTGCTGCCGCGGGGGGGGCGGGCGGTGAGGGGCGCGGGGGGGCGTCCCCCAGCCTTCGCCCCCCCGCATTTGAACCCAAAATGGCGCTGGGGTTCAAAATTCCCACCCCAAAAACGTGTCCAAGGCCTCTCAGGGTCCAAATTCCCCCCCCAAAAAAAGCACCCAAGGCCTCTCAGGGTTCAAAATGCCCCCAAAATGGCACCCAAGCCCTTGTGGGGCTCAAATTCCCCCCCAAAATGGCACCCAAGCCCTTGTGGGGCTCAAATTCCCCCCCAAAATGGCACCCAAGCCCTTGTGGGGCTCAAATTCCCCCCCAAAATGGCACCCAAGCCCTTGAGGGGCTCAAATTCCCACCCAAAATGGCACCCAAGCCCTTGTGGGGCTCAAATTCCCCCCCAAAATGGCACCCAAGCCCTTGCGGGGCTCAAATTCCCCCCCAAAATGGCACCCAAGCCCTTGTGGGGCTCAAATTCCCCCCCAAAATGGCACCCAAGCCCTTGCGGGGTTCAAATTCCCCCCCAAAATGGCCCCAAAGCCCTCTCAGAATTCAAAATCTTTGCCTCCAAATGGTGCCCAAGGCCTTTCAGGGTTCAAAATCCCCCCCAAAATGGCACCCAAGCCCTTGCGGGGTTCAAATCTCCCCTCCAAATCGTGCCCAAGGCATTTCGGGGTTCTAAATCCCCCTAAAAACGGCGCCCAAGGCCGCGTAGTGTTCAACGCCCCCCCAAAAATGGCACCCAAGGCCTCTCAGGGTTCAAAATCCCCCCCCAAATGCAGCTGAAATCCTTTTGGGGGTCAAACCCCCCCCCCAAAAAGGAGCAAATGGACTCTCGGGGTCCAAAACTCCCCAAAAAAGCGGTGCCCAGGGCCTCTCGGGGTTGAAAAACCCCCCAGCAGCCACACGTCCCCGGGGGTTTTAACCTCCCCAGCAGCAGCGACGTCGCCCCCAGCGCCGAATCCAAACCGTTCCCCGCCGCCGCTCACCTCCATCTCCGCCGCCCGCAGCTGCCCGAAAAACACCTTGCCCATAAATTTCCCCAGCAGAAACACCAGGACGAAGGCTTGGATGTAGAGAACCTGCGGGGGAAAACGCGGAGGGGACGAAGGCGATGAAGAAGAAGCCGCCGCGCGGCCAAAACTCGTTTCGGTGACAAATCGACGCGGAGGAAGGTTCGGTGCGGCAAATTCGGACGGAGGGAACGGCGACGGGGTCCCGGCGCAGCCCCAGTCCCGCTCCGGTGCCGCCCGAGCGCCTTCCCGCGCGCCGATCGCTCTCCCCGGGGAGGGTCCCGGCGTTTTCGGCGAGCGCCGTTACGAAGCAAACGGCCCCGTTCCGGTTGCGAAAGCAGAAGCGAGGCGCGACGAGGCGTTTCCCCCCCCCCCCCCTCCGGCCGCGCGGGTTAATTACGCGCCGGCAGTTAATTAGTTGGGTACTCACGGCCATGCTGGGGCTGGATTTGGTGAGGTAAACCACGGTGGGATAGAACTGGTGTTTCAGGTAGTAGGCGTGGGCCACCACCGCCGTCGTCAGCGCCAGGCTCCCCGCCATCACCACCGCCGTGCACAGCATCTCCCCGGCTCGGCCTGCCGGGTTCAAAACCACCGGACCGCGCCAAAAGAGGGGGTTTTCGCTAAAAACCCAACGTTTCGGGGAAAAGCGGGGCTGAAACGGGCGCCCTCGCGTCTTTGGGACGCGGTTCAAGCCCTTTCTGGGGGGATTTCACCCCGTTTCCGAGCCCAACGCAAAAACGACATTCTAAAACTACCGGCGCCGTGACAAGTTTATATTTTTAACACGCCGACGACTCCCGCAGGTAACAAAAGCCGCGCGGCTTCAAACGCAGCTTTTCTGCCCCAAAAACGCTCCCCGGCAGCGCCGCCAGCGCTCGTCCTACACCGCGGGCACCGCCGGCTGCCGCGTCCCCAGGCACCGCGTCCCCGTGTCGCCCCCCGCTCCGGGTGCCTGCCACGTCCCTGTCCACCCCGCCCTGCCAGGCGCCCCCCACACCCCCCCGTCACCCCCTTCCCAGGTGCCCCCCGTATCCCTGTGGCCCCCCCCAGCCCCCTATGGCCTTGCTTTTTCCCCCCTCAGCCCCCCAGGTGCCCCCTACGTCCCTGTGTCGTCGTCCCTCAGCCCCCCAGGTGTCCCCCCCATCCCTGTGTCCCCCTCCAGACCCCTCCCATACCGCTGTGTCCCCCCCCAGCCCCCTCACGTCCCTGTCCTGTCCCCTCCCAGCCCTCCCGGTGCCCCCCTCATCCCCGTGTCCCCCTCCAGACCCCTCCCACACCCCTGTGTCCCCCCCCAGCCCCCTCACGTCCCTGTTCCGCCCCCTCCCAGCCCTCCCGGTGCCCCCCCATCCCTGTGTCCCCCTCCAGACCCCTCCCACACCCCCCCCAGCCCCCTCACGTCCCTGTTCTGCCCCCTCCCAGCCCTCCCGGTGCCCCCCCCATCCCTGTGTCCCCCTCCAGACCCCTCCCACACCCCCCCCAGCCCCCTCACGTCCCTGTCCTGTCCCCTCCCAGCCCTCCCGGTGCCCCCCCATCCCTGTGTCCCCCTCCAGACCCCTCCCACACCCCCCCCAGCCCCCTCACGTCCCTGTCCTGTCCCCTCCCAGCCCTCCCGGTGCCCCCCCCATCCCCGTGTCCCCCTCCAGACCCCTCCCACACCCCCCCCAGCCCCCTCACATCCCTATTCCGTCCCCTCCCAGCCCTCCCGGTGCCCCCCCCATCCCTGTGTCCCCCTCCAGACCCCTCCCATACCGCTGTGTCCCCCCCCAGCCCCCTCACGTCCCTGTCCTGTCCCCTCCCAGCCCTCCCGGTGCCCCCCCCATCCCTGTGTCCCCCTCCAGACGCCTCCCACACCCCCCCCAGCCCCCTCACGTCCCTGTTCTGCCCCCTCCCAGCCCTCCCGGTGCCCCCCCCATCCCTGTGTCCCCCTCCAGACCCCTCCCACACCCCCCCCAGCCCCCTCACGTCCCTATTCCGCCCCCTCCCAGCCCTCCCGGTGCCCCCCCCATCCCTGTGTCCCCCTCCAGACGCCTCCCACACCCCCCCCAGCCCCCTCACGTCCCTATTCCGCCCCCTCCCAGCCCTCCCGGTGCCCCCCCCATCCCCGTGTCCCCCTCCAGACCCCTCCCACACCCCCCCCCAGCCCCCTCATGTCCCTATTCCGCCCCCTTCCAGCCCCCCAATCCCTGTGTCCTCCTCCATCTCCACGCCCCCCCCCAACTTCCCCTGCTCCAGCGAACGACCCAACGTGTCACCGGGCCCCTCACGTCCCCCTGGGCCCCCCCTTGCCCCCCGGCTCCTCCCCGCGCCCCCCGGTTCGCGCCCCCCCCCCCCCGTACTCACTCGGATCGAGCCCCGCCGCCGCCGCCCCCCCCTTCCCACTTCAGGCCGCTCCCCTTCCGGAAGCTCCGCAGCGCGCGACACCTCACTTCCGCCCGGGCTGCACCACTCGCTCCCCAAGGGGGGAACCTGGGGGGGGGATCACTTCCCCTCTGCTTCCCCGTCAACATCCTAGTCCTCTCTAATGGCTCCTCTGCATGCTGAGAGTTCCTCTTCCCCGCCTGCCGCACCACGCGCGGCGTGGGAGAACCACGAACCGCCGCACAAACCTGTTGGGCTTCTTCCCCCTCCTCCCCCCGCACGCCCAAACTTGGTACGATCCGAGCTGACCCGGCAGCCGGAGCTTGGGTGGGCGGGAACGCCGAGGGTTCCCGTGTCTCGCTCTCATTGGTCGGCCCCTGCGGCGCTCGACCAATCAGAAAAAACGGCCCGCGCGGCGCCGCTTAATCAGCGGCTGTTGCTAGGGGAGGGGCGATGAGTTGCGCTCGGCCTCAGCTCTCCTCGCTCCCTGCCCTCGCGGGCTGGCGGGAAGCGCCGAGTTACCCTCAGCCACGCAAGGTGGGCCACATTTGCCCTTTTTTTCCCCTTTTTTCATACCTCACGCCACACTCGACGGGCTCGTGTCTCCTCTAGGCGCTTCGCAGCCGTTTTCCCGCCCTTTTTTCCCTCAGAAAACCCCCAAACCCCCCTCCCGGCCTCGCGGTGGGAATGACGCACGCTGTGCCCCCGCCCCACCCTTCACACTTATCCCCCAGCCTATCAGCGATGCCTCCTCCGCCGTTCCGCGCGTCTGATTGGATAACACCCCCACACGTCCCGCCTTCCCGCCTTTGACAGACAGCGGCGGGTACGGAAGGGGGGAGATGGAGGCGGCCTCTTCCTTCTAAGCTTTCTGATTGGCTGGCGCCGAGGGCGGGCGGCCTATAGAAGACATGGACTCGCCGAGGGGCGGGGTTAACTTGGCTCTCTCTTGGCGGGCTCTGCTGAGGTGAGAAAAGGGCGGGAAAAGCAGTGGCGTTGTTTGAGGGGTTTTTTGCTTTTTTTTTTTTAATTTTATTTTTACAATTTCTGTGGGGAAAAGAGCAACGTCATGAGGTCGAATCACCCCCTTCCACCCCGTCTGCTGAGGGGAGACTGAGTTCTGGTGCTGTGAGGTGAAAACAGCCTTGTAAATAACTTCATTTTCCTTTTTTTTTCCTTGCTGTGTGAGGGAAGAGGGGTTTTAAGGGAACATGGAGGGGGTTTTCAGACTCTGAGAGCTCTTCTCTCCCTTGCACTACGTTCTTTTAATCTTGCCGTGGGGTCAAAGGATTGGAGGTGAGTGCAGCCCTCTATAATGTTATTTTCTTTTCTTGGAAAATCCCCTGAGGAGGGAGAAAGAGGATAATTATATCCTTTTTCCTCATTGAAGGCAAACTTTGGTGCACCTGACTACAAATAAACTACTTTGAACAGGAGAATGCACTAGTATAGGAGTAAAAGTGCTCTTTCTTTCTCAGTTATGGTGTTTTGTGAGGAAATTACCAGAATGCCTCCACATCCTAAAAAGGTGGCAAGGTGTAGGTGGTAACCCTGCTAAAGTGCCCTGAAATGAGAAATAAAATAGGTTTTTAAATTACTTCTTTGATAATTTTCAGGGTTGTTGAGGAACCTTGCGGGTGGGATGTGTCCCCTCTCGTTGTGGGGCCAGTTTGTTTGAGGTTGGGTGCTGGTTATAAAACCTGCAAAACCAAGGTTTTTTTTGTTTTATTTTTTCATTAAAGCTAAGTGTGTTTTTGTGTTTTAAAGAGTAAATCTGTTGTGTTTATTACCCCTTTCACTAAGATCCATTCTAGCCCTAAATTGGTTTATTTATTGTTTTTTTTTATAATTTTCAGCATCTGATTCCTGTAGCTGGTATAAAAAAAAAATCCTTTGAATTTCTCAAAGTCTGGCACTCCTGTAATTTGAGTTATCTCACAATTTTTTTGGCTGAGTATCTCAATCTTATTTATTTTCTTTTTTTTAGGGAATTAAGGTGTGAGCAGTGCGGTGAGACGCTGCTTTAAATGGGGGTTGTTTGAGATCAGTGGGGCTTGGCGTGATGTTTTGGCAGCAGAAGGCAAAATTCAGCACCCTAGATCTTACTAGAAAATACTAATTGAAGGAAAAAAAATAAATTAAAATGAAGACTTTGTATTTTTTTCTTGTTGGAAAAACCAGAGAGCGTCTTATTTTACTCTGTTTTGAGGCTGGAGGAGGGAATTCCTGCACTGTTCCTGCTGTGTGTGGGGGGGAGAATGAGTTTAAACCTGAGTTTACTGAAATGTGAGGCGATTTTTGTCTTAATATCTATTTTTTTGTGCTTTGAAATTGCTTACTTAAAATAGTAAATGGGCAAAAAAAAGAAAAAAATTAGTTACTCCCAACTTGAGGCTTTCCTGGGGGGTGAAATCATTTTTATTCTATATGAAAAAAAAACCTGTAGCAGCTGATTTGCATATACACTTCAACCACAATTACTCCTGATTAAAAAAACAAAACAAACAAACAAAAAACCCAAACAAAACCTAAATTTTTGCAACCTGAAGAGCTTGGAAGTGGCTGAAAAGGGATCCAGAGCCTTAAAATGTTGGTTGGGATGGTACCAGGAGCAAGTTGGGGCACAGAGGAGCTGCCCTGCTTCGTTAGCGCTCGTTAACGATCCTGCCTTGATTGGGGACGATGGTGTGGGTACAACTGGCAGCGCTTGGTGCTCAGAACTGCTGAAAAAAAGCAGGTTTTGGGTAAAAGGAGCCCTTTAGAAACTCCACTTTGTGTGGGTGAGGTGCTGGCTTGAATGAGGGATCTGATTTTGGGGGGGATTTTGGAGCTTTTTGGGGGGATTTGGGGTGTTTCATCAGTTTTGAGGGTCTGGGTTTTTTGGGGGGGATTTATGGTTTGTGAATGATCAGTGTGGTCTTGGGTGGGGCTTGGAGTGTTTGAATTGATGAAGTTTGGGGGGTTCGGGGCTTTTTTGGGGTGTTCAAGGGTTGGTCTTTTTTGGGGGGCTTGCAGTGGGTGGTCTGGTTTTGGGGGCTGTGGAGCATTTGATCTGGTTTTGGGGTGGCCGCTCTTTTGGGGGAGCTTTTTGGAGGTTAGAGTGGGTCTGGTTTTGGGGGTGTTTGGTCTCTTTTGGGGACTTGAGGTTGGTCTGGTTTTGGGGGAGCTTGGGACTTTTGCGGGGGTTAAAGGTTTGGTCTGGTTTTGGGGGGGAATCGGGAGTTTTGGGGGATTCCCTCACCACCCCCCTCTCCCTCAGGCCAGCCCCCCCCAGGTCCATGAAGCCCCCTCCCTCACCAGCCCCCCCAGGCAGCGAGAGGACGTCCCCCAGCGGCAGCCGGACGTGGGGGGCTGAGGGGCAGCCCCCCGACCCCCCCGGCCTCCCCCGCCGCCTCCACCTGCACCGCCAGGAGCGAGAGGCCTTCTTCAGCCTGCTGGGTGAGAGCCAGCCGCCCCACCCTCCCAAAATCCTGTCGAAACGGGGCAAAACAAACTCCTGCGTTGTTAAAAACCCCCAAACCAGATGTTTTTTCCCCAAAAAAAAATTATTTTTACATCGTAACTTCTTTCATTTATCAAGACGACGATGTGGTGCGGAAGTTCCTGTTGACAGATGTCTGCTGCAGAATTTCTGATAAGGTTAGTCTCTTACGAAACACGGTTTTGTTATTTTTTTAAAAGAAAAAAATGCAAGTTTTTAACCCCAATTTAGCTGATTTTTGGCCTAAAATTGCGTTTTTCCCCTCATTTCCAGTACCTGCTGGCGATGGCGCTGACGTACTTCAAGCGCGCCGGCCTGCCCACCAGCGAGTACACCCGCATCAACCTCTTCACTGCCCTGTACGTACCGCGGGACGACCTCGCTAACGAAGCCGCGCACTCCTTAACGAAGGCCCCTCTGTTAACGAAGCGGGGGGGCTCTAATCAAGCTCCTCCAGAGCGCTCGCTAACGAAGCAGGACTCTAACGATGCTGATAAATCTCCCCAAAAGCGCGTTAAACCCCAAACCCAAGCTGTCGCTGCTGCCTCACCCCTCTCCCGTTATCCCTACGTGCTGAATTGCCCAAAATCCCCTGAATTGACCTCGATTTCCCCCCGCAGGTACCTGGCGAACGACATGGAGGAGGATGAGGAGGAGCACAAGTACCAGATCTTCCCCTGGGCGCTGGGCCGCCGCTGGCGCCGGCTCTTCCCCAGCTTCCTCCGTCGCCGCGACCGGCTCTGGGCCCGCATGAGCTACCGGGCGGCCGTCAGCCGGCACTGCTGCGAGGAGGTCGGTGCCGAAACACACCCAAAATCCTTTAATCTTGCCCCAAAAGCATCCTTGGAGGCTGCCACGCTTCAGGGGGAAAAAAAAAAAGAAAATAAATCTGTGAGGGTGCCCCAAACCTGGCAGAAATTAAAAAAGAAAGGAAATTTGAGTTTTTGCAGCGAGTTTGCTGCTTGCTGCTGCTTTCCCTGATGAAAAATGTCTATTTTTCTTCTAAAAATTGGGTTTCTTAAACATAATTATCGGAGTTTTGGGGTCAGGCAGGCGAGGGGTGGCGGCAGCCCCCACCTCACACTGGCTGCTGCCGGATACTCGCGCCCGTATTTAGCACCGGCTGCCTTGTGGAACAGAGATGCTTTTTTGCCCGTTTTTAGCCCCAAAAAGTCGCAGCCCAGGGTTTAACGCCCCCCTAAAAATGGAGGACCAGGCTTAAAGCCCCCCCCCCCCAAAATAGCAGTGGGTTTTGCGCCCCAAAATACAGCAGCTTGGGTCTTAAGCCTCCTCGAAATGGCGGCCGGGCTTAAGGCACCAAAATGTGGCTGTTTGGCCCCAGAAATACAGCTGGGGGGGTGTTTTAGAGCCCCCCAAAATGCTGGGAGGCTTTAAAGCCCCCCAAAGTGGCAGCCTGGGGTTTAAAGCCCCCCAAAATGGTGGCCCAGACTTAACCCCCCCCCAAAAAAAAAAAGGTGGGGTTTGAGCCCTGAAAATGGCGGCTGGGATTTAAGGCCCCGTGGAAATGGCAGCCGCGTTTAAGCTCCCAAAATGTGGCTGTTTAGCCCCAAAATGGCAGTAAGGGAGGGTTTAGAGCCCCTCCAAAATGCTGGAGGGGGGTTTGAAGCCCCGCGAAATGGCGGCCTGGGGTTTAAAGCCCCCTGAAATGGCGGCCTGGGGTTTAAAGCCCCCCAAAATGGCGGTGGGGTTTAAAGCCCCACGAAATGGCGGCCTGGGGTTTAAAGCCCCGCGAAATGGCGGTGGGGTTTGAGCCCCCCAAAATGGCGGCCTGGGGTTTAAAGCCCCCCGAAATGGCGGCCTGGGGTTTAAAGCCCCCCGAAATGGCGGCCTGGGGTTTGAAGCCCCCCAAAATGGCGGCGGGGTTTGAAGCCCCCCAAAATGGCGGCCTGGGGTTTGAGCCCCCCGAAATGGCGGCCTGGGGTTTAAAGCCCCCCAAAATGGCGGCGGGGTTTGAAGCCCCCCAAAATGGCGGCCTGGGGTTTGAGCCCCCCAAAATGGCGGCCTGGGGTTTAAAGCCCCCCGAAATGGCGGTGGGGTTTGAGCCCCACGAAATGGCGGCCTGGGGTTTAAAGCCCCCCAAAATGGCGGCCTGGGGTTTGAGCCCCCCAAAATGGCGGTGGGGTTTGAGCCCCACGAAATGGCGGCCTGGGGTTTAAAGCCCCACAAAATGGCGGTGGGGTTTGAGCCCCCCAAAATGGCAGCCCAGGTCTTAAGCCCCCTAAATGTGGCTGTTTAGCCCCAAAACGGCAGCGAGGGGGAGGGTTGGGTTTTTTTTGTGGTGTTTTTTTTTTTTTTTTTTTGGATTTTTGGGCGGCCGACGCGGGTTTGTGCCCCCCAGGTGATGGCGGCGGCGCCCTGGCACTGGGCCTGGCTGCGCGAGCGGCCCCCCCACCACAGCGGGGCCACGCGGGCCCCCCCCGGCGCCGCCCGGCCCCCCACCTGCCTGCGCTGCGCCCCCGGGGAGGAGGAGGAGGAGGATGAAGATGAAGATGCCGCCGCTTGGGCCCAGGGCGTCTTCATCCTGCGCCGCCGGCGGGGCACGCCTCTGCTCCCCGGTTACTCCAAAACCCACTGATTTCACCCCAAAATGGGCCAAAACTGGGTCTGGGCCAGGCCCCGGATGCACTTTTTTTTTTTTTCGTAGCTCGCCCGCAGCGAAGCCAATATTGGGGTTTTTTAACTCGAAACCTGCCTCGCCTCGCGGCGGAGCGGAGCCGCTCTGTTCTGCCCTGCGAGCCGCTCGTTTCTGGTTCTTCTCCCCGATTTGTCCCGTTTCTGCCTCGTTTATAACCCCGCTCGGTACCCGTGGCCTGAAATCGCTCGTTTTCTCCCCGTTCCCGCCAGGTTTCCATTTTTTTTTTAGCCCCAAAACGCTTCTCTCCCTCCCCGGTGAGGCTGCGGGGTGGGGGTGGCACGGTCTCCCTCTTTTCAGGCAGAAAGAGAGGAAAACAGACAATGTGTATTAGGAAAAAAAAAATAAAAATTGCTATTTTTGTGCGCGAAGGAGGAAAAAAATGTAAGAACCTGTTTGGGGGGGTGATTTGGGGGGGGTTGCCCCCTTCCCCCCCCCCAACCCAGGGCCGTTTCTCTCTCCCCAGAGCTCGGGTGCGGAGGGACCCGTCCTGCGGGCTCAGGTAGGGACGGTGGCGGCCCCCTGCGTGTCACAGGCGTGTCCTGGCCCTCTGTGCGTGTCCCAGCCCTTGCCTGCATGCATGTGTGTCCCAGGCCTCTACATACATGTCTCATGTATGTACCAGCCTGCTATGCACGTGTCCCAGCTCTGCATGTGTGTCATGTGTCTCAGCGCTCTGCACATGTGTGCCCCAGCCCTCCACACATGTCCTGGCCCTCTGCACACGCGTGTCCCTATGTCACAGTTCTCTGTACATGTCCCAGCTGTCTGCACGTGTCCCATGCTCTGCACATGTCCATGTCTCCATGCATCACGGCTCTGTGCATACGTGTCTCACACATTTTAGCCCTCTATGCACACGTCCCATGTGTATCCCAGCCCTCTGCACACGTGTCTTGTGTCACAGCTCTGCATGCACATCTCATGCGTGTCCCAGCTCTCTGCACACATGTCCCATGTATGTCCTGGCCATCTGCACACATGCATGTCTCCGTGTGTCACAGCTCTCTGCGCATGTCTCACATGCATCCTAGTCCTCTATACACACGTGTCCCAGCCCTCTGCACACGTGTTGTGTCACAGCTGTCTCCACACATGTCCCATGTCTGTCCAGCTCTGTACATGCATCTTACATGCGTCCTAACTGTCTACACACATGTCCCATGCGCGTCCAGCCTTCTGCACACGCATGTCCCCGTGCGTCCCAGCCCTCTACACGCGCTCCCGCGCCTGTCCTGGCTCTACAAACGTGTGTCCCAAGCGCGTCCAGCCCTCGGCACACGCGTGTGGCGTGCGGCACCGCCCAGCCCACAGCAGCGCTCGTGTCCCCCCCCCGGCCTCCAGCCCTGCGGCCGCCGGCGCCCGTTGCAATGCGGCGGAAAAACCCGCGGCTGCCGGAGGCTGGGGAACCCAAAAAGCTCCGAACCGGCCCCAAAACGGCTCGGCCTCCCCCGCGCCCCCGAACCCCCCCCCCCTTGCACCCCGTTTCCTCCCGCAGGCTCCGAGGGAGGAGCGGCGCGGGGAGGAGTGGGCGGGGGGTTCACCCCGGCCTCGCCTTCCTGCTCGGGGAAGGCGTTCCGCACATTTTCTGTTTCGATTATTATTATTATTTTTTTTTTTTTTCCCCCCCGTTTTACCCCAAAGCGGCGAGTCTGGGAGCGCGACCCCCTCCCCGCTCTCCCCCGCAGCGAGGTACGTCCCCGTGTCCCCCCTCACCCCGGGGGGTGACGGCCGCCTGCCAGGGGTGACGGGGCGAGAGGCGGCTTCCCCCCTTCTCGCCTCCCGCGGCCGGCGGCGCTTACACAACCGCCCCGCGCCGCCGGATTGGGGGGAAAAGCGGGGAAAACGGGCAAAACCCATTGCTTTGGCCCACCTGCCTCTGCTCTCGGAGCCGGGGAGGGGGCGGGAGCTGGGGGGGGGGGCTCGGGGGGCTCCCCACCCCACGCCCGAGCGCTGTTTTCACCAGGAAGCGGATTTTTTAGGGTTAAATCGCCTCGGGGAGGGGGGGGGGTGGGGGATTTGGGAGTTTTTCGTGGTTTTGCTCAAAATTCAGTTGTTGTTGTGGTTTTCGGTTTTTTTTTTTTCTCGTTTTCTGTGGTGTTTCCTTCCCAGGGGAAGCGGGCGCTGAGGTGCCGCTGCCGCCGGGCCCGGAGCCTTCGCCCCCGCGGCACCTGCCCGGGGCGCCGGGCGCGCTTCGCCTTCCCGGAAACGGGGTGAAAAGAGGCGATTTCGGTCTGCTCAGCCAAAAAGTGTACGTGGGGAGGGGCTCGGGGCGGCGGGGGGGCAAAGGGCTGCTCTGGGGGGGTGCGGGGAAGCGGAGGGGTGCAGGGGGGGGGACCTCATTAACGGGGAAACTCGTTAACAAGAGCCTCGTTAGCGGGGAAACTCGTTAGCGGGGAAAGTCATTAGCAAGAAGCTTCTTAAGGGGGTGGGGGAGCGGGCCCCCAACGCAGCGGAGCGCCCGGGAGCTAGGCCTCGCTCAGGCCCCCAAAAACCCGCTTGGGGGGAGGGGGGGGTAGGGACTCCCCCGCCCCTCATTTTGGGGCCGATGGGTGCTTTTTTGGGGCACAATCCCCGGGTTTTGGGTCTCTGAGCCCTCCCGAGGCAGCGCTGGGTTTGGGGGTGACGGGAACCCCTTCGTGATGGGGGGCGCGCTGTCACCTCTCCGTCACTCCCTCCGCAGCTCTATGAGCGCCTAATTAAGCTCCCCCATGCTTAATTAAGCTCAGCAATGCCTGATCAAGCTGCCCCGTGCTTAATTAAGAGCCTGAGGGGCTGGCGTAGCTCGGGGCTGCGCTGGCGGGGCGCGGCCGTGACACGCTCCCCAACTGGCAGGACCTGTTTCGGGGCCGTTTCCCCTCCTTTCCTCGGCGTTTGGGGCTGCCCGCTGCCAGGATTTTTTTTTTTTTCTTTTTCTATTTTTTTTTTTTTTTTTCCCCTCGTTACCGCGGGGCCGTTTCGAGGTTCAACCCAACTATTTCGGGCCCGCTCCGGGTGACGGGCAGCCAGCAGCTGCCGCGGGGCGGGCGGGAGGGCTTCCCCGCCCCCTCGTTTCACCCCAAAACAGCGGCACGCTCGCTGCGCCCAAATCACCCCAACGGCCCCGCGCGGCCCAGCCCGCACCCCGTGTTTGGGGGGGTCACGGCGGTTTGTAGCGTGTGTCCCCCCCCCAAATAAGATCTCCGCGGGATCGCAGTCAGCGCTCGGGTTTAGTAAAACCCAACTGTGGGGCGGTTTTGGGGGCAAAAATCCACTTTTTAAGCTGCTCGCAATGGGGATCCTGAAGACCCCAAAGCCCCCAAAATCTCCCCCCTCCCCCAAATCCTCCAACCCCCCCCAACTCCTCCAAACTCCCCCAAAGTCCTCCAAACCCCCCCAAAATCTTCCCCCCAAATCTCCAAACTCCCCCAAAATCCTCAAAACTCCCCCAAAATCCTCCAAACTCCCCCCAAAATCCTCCACCCCCCCAAAATTCTCCAAACCCCCCCAAAGTCCTCCAAACCCCCCCAAAATCTTCCCCCCAAATCCTCCAAACTCCCCCCAAAATCCTCCACCCCCCCAAATCCTCCAAACTCCCCCCAAAATCCTCCAAACCCCCCAAAATCCTCCAAACCCCCCAAAATCTTCCCCCCCAAAATCCTCCAAACCCCCCCAAAATCCTCCACCCCCCCCAAATCCTCCAAACTCCCCCCAAAATCCTCCACCCCCCAAATCCTCCAAACTCCCTCAAAAATCTCCCAAATCTCCCCAAAATCCTCCAACCCCCCCCAAAATCCTCCAAACCCCTCCAAAATCCTCCAAACCTCCCCAAAATCCTCCAAACCCCCAAAATCCTCCAAACCTCCCCAAAATCCTCCAAACCCCCCAAATCCTCCAAACTCCCTCAAAAATCTCCCAAATCTCCCCAAAATCCTCCAACCCCCCCCAAAATCCTCCAAACCCCTCCAAAATCCCCAAATCTCCCCAAAATCCTCCAAACCTCCCCAAAATCCTCCAACCCCCCCCCAAAAATCCTCCAAACTCCCTCAAAAATCCCCAAAATCCCCCCAAAATCCTCCAAACCCCCCAATATCCTCCAACCCCCCCAAAATCCTCCAACCCCCCCCAAAAATCCTCCAAACTCCCTCAAAAATCCCCAAAATCCCCCCAAAATCCCCAAATCTCCCCAAAATCCTCCAAACCTCCCCAAAATCCTCCAAACCCCCCCAAAATCCTCCAAACCCCCCCCAAAATCCTCCAAACTCCCCCCAAAGTCCTCCAAACCCCCCCAAAATCTTCCCCCCCAAAATCCTCCAAACCCCCCCAAATCCTCCAAACTCCCCCCAAAATCCTCCAAACCTCCCCAAAATCCTCCAAACCCCCCCAAAATCCTCCAAACCCCCCCCCAAAATCCTCCAAACCCCCAAAAATCCTCCAAACCCCCCAAAAATCTCCAAACTCCCTCAAAAATCCCCAAAGTCCCTCCCAAAATCCCCCAATCCCCCCCGAAACACCCCGCAGGGTTGAGCTACGCGGCTCTAAAAAGCCGCCACGTTCCCCTGTCGCCTCCCAAACGAGGCAGCGCTAATTACTCGTCGTTAGATCCCGCCTTGCTAACGAGAGAGACGCCGTTCCACGCGCTCGTTATCCTCCGGTGATTTAATTCAGGGGAGCGGGGGGCGCTCCCCGACTTCATCCCGGCAGCAGGGCGAGCGGAGCCGCGGCGGCGGCGCCGAGCGGGACGATGAGGCAAACCCCCGTTTTCCAGCGCTCGTTTTTCCCCCGGTTTTTTTCCCGATTTCCCGCGTTTTCTCCCCAGGATGGCGGAGGAGCCCATCGCGCCGGTGTACTGCACCGGCGTTTCGGCGCAGGTGCGGCAGCAGCGGGCGAAGGCCTTGGGGGTGGGTCGGCACGAGAACGCCGTGCGCTACCTGGAGCAGGACTACGGGCGCTTGGCGGAGGAGTGCCGGCGTTCCGGAACTCTCTTCCGCGATCCCGCCTTCCCGCCCGTTCCCGCCTCCCTGGGTTTCAACGAGCTCGGCCCCGGCTCCGCCAAAACCCACGGCGTCCGATGGAAGAGGCCGACGGTGAGCCCGGGGCGTTAATTAACCGAATTCCCTCGATGTACTCGATGGTCGTCATCGAGGCGAACGCCACGAAAAAAATCCCGAAAACAGGCAAATTTGGGTGATTGGGGTGGATTCCGGTGAGCGAATCGAGGGCGTTTTCCCGCAGGAGCTGTGTCCGCGCCCGCAGTTCATCGTGGACGGCGCCACGCGCACCGACATCTGCCAGGGAGCGCTGGGTAGGGAGCGCCGCCGCTTCGGCTTTCCCCATTTTCTCATTTTTTTTTTTTGCCTCAAATCGCAGATTTTTTGGGGGAGGGTTTCGCCGAACCGAGGCTTGTTCGCGCGCCGTCGCTGTTACGGCCGGTGGCGGGTTCGGGCGTCTCCCCGGCGGGTCGCGGCGGAGCGCGCCGCAGCGTCCCCTTAGGCGCCCGCGGAGTGGAAGACAAAAAAAACAAAACCAAACCCGTGTCCGGTGACCAGAAAATTGCGTTTTTGACCCCAAAACTGAGACAAACGGGTTGCCCGCAGGTGACTGCTGGCTGCTGGCGGCCATCGCCTCCCTGACGCTGAACGACACCATCCTTCACCGCGTGGTGCCGCACGGGCAGAGCTTCCAGCGCGGCTACGCCGGCATCTTCCACTTCCAGGTCAGGAGCTTCCACTTCTGGGGGTCCCCTCTGCCATTTTGGGGGGCTCCTCCGCCATTTTGGGGGTCCCCTCCGCCATTTTGGGGGGCTCCTCCGCCATTTTGGGGGGCTCCCCCCTCCGTTTTGGGGCTCCCTCTGCCATTTCAGGGAGTTCTCCCTCCATTTTGAGTCTCCTCTCTGCCATTTTGGGGGCTCCCCCCTCCGTTTTGGGGCTCTGCCCTCTATTTTGGGGCTCCACCTCCACAATTCTGGGGGGCTCTCTGCCTTTTTGGGGCTCTCCTCTTCATTTTGAGGCTCCCCCACCGTTTTGGGGTTCTCTCCCCATGGTTTTTTGGGGTTCCTCTGCCATTTTGGGGCTTCCCCCACCATTTTGGGGCTCTCTCCCCATTGTTTTTGGGGTTCCTCTGCCATTTTGGGGCTCCACCTCCACGATTTTTGGGGTTCCTCTGCCATTCTGAGGGCTCTCCCCTCCATTTTGGGGCTCCACCTCCACGATTTTGGGGGTTCCTCTGCCATTTTGGGGCTCTCCCCTCCATTTTGGGCCTCTCTCCTCCATTTTGGGGCTCCACCTCCATGATTTTTGGGGTTCCTCTGCCATTTTGGGGCTCTCCCCTCCATTTTGGGGCTCCACCTCCACGATTTTTGGGGTTCCTCTGCCATTTTGATGCTCTCCCCTCCATTTTGGGGCTCCACCTCCACAATTTTTGGGGTTCCTCTGCCATTTTGGGGCTCTCCCCTCCATTTTGATGCTCTCCCCTCCATTTTGGGGCTCCACCTCCACAATTTTGGGGGTTCCTCTGCCATTTTGGGGCTCTCCCCTCCATTTTGATGCTCTCCCCTCCATTTTGGGGCTCCACCTCCACGATTTTGGGGTTCCTCTGCCATTTTGGGGCTCTCCCCTCCATTTTGGGGCTCTCCCCTCCATTTTGTGGCTCCACCTCCATGATTTTTGGGGTTCCTCTGCCATTTTGGGGCTCTCCCCTCCATTTTGGGGCTCTCCCCTCCATTTTGGGGCTCCACCTCCACGATTTTGGGGGTTCCTCTGCCATTTTGGGGCTCTCCCCTCCATTTTGATGCTCTCCCCTCCATTTTGGGGCTCCACCTCCACAATTTTGGGGGTTCCTCTGCCATTTTGGGGCTCTCCCCTCCATTTTGGGCCTCTCCCCTCCATTTTGGGGCTCCACCTCCACGATTTTGGGGGTTCCTCTGCCTTTTTGGGGCTCTCCCCTCCATTTTGATGCTCTCCCCTCCATTTTGGGGCTCCACCTCCACGATTTTGGGGTTCCTCTGCCATTTTGGGGCTCTCCCCTCCATTTTGATTCCTCTCCCCTCCATTTTGGGGCTCCACCTCCACGATTTTTGGGGGTTCCTCTGCCTTTTTGGGGCTCTCCCCTCCATTTTGGGGCTCCACCTCCACGATTTTAGGGTTCCTCTGCCATTTTGATTCCTCTCCCCTCCATTTTGGGGCTCCACCTCCACGATTTTTGGGGTTCCTCTGCCATTTTGGGGCTCTCCCCTCCATTTTGGGGCTCTCCCCTCCATTTTGGGGCTCCACCTCCACGATTTTTGGGGGTTCCTCTGCCTTTTTGGGGCTCTCCCCTCCATTTTGATGCTCTCCCCTCCATTTTGGGGCTCCACCTCCACGATTTTTGGGGTTCCTCTGCCATTTTGGGGCTCTCCCCTCCATTTTGGGGCTCTCCCCTCCATTTTGTGGCTCCACCTCCATGATTTTTGGGGTTCCTCTGCCATTTTGGGGCTCTCCCCTCCATTTTGATGCTCTCCCCTCCATTTTGGGGCTCCACCTCCACGATTTTGGGGGTTCCTCTGTCATTTTGGGCCTCTCCCCTCCATTTTGGGGCTCCACCTCCACGATTTTGGGGGTTCCTCTGCCATTTTGGGGCTCTCCCCTCCATTTTGGGGCTCCACCTCCACGATTTTTGGGGCTCTCCCCTCCATTTTGGGGCTCTCCCCTCCATTTTGGGGCTCTCCCCTCCATTTTGTGGCTCCACCTCCATGATTTTTGGGGTTCCTCTGCCATTTTGGGGCTCTCCCCTCCATTTTGATGCTCTCCCCTCCATTTTGGGGCTCCACCTCCACAATTTTAGGGTTCCTCTGCCATTTTGGGGCTCTCCCCTCCATTTTGGGGCTCCACCTCCATGATTTTCGGGGTTCCTCTGCCATTTTGGGGCTCTCCCCTCCATTTTGGGGCTCTCCCCTCCGTTTTGATGCTCTCCCCCCCATTTCGGGGGCCCTTTTCCACCACAAAACGCCGGCCGCGTTCACCTCCCGGCGGCGCCGCCGTCGCCGTTTCCCCGACGAACCGCCACCCGCGGTCCGGACCCAAAGCCGAGCCTTTTCTCCCCAAAAGTGCCGGGCGGGGCCTTACCTTCGGCCCGGCCTCCTCCTCTTCCTCCGCAGATCTGGCAGTTCGGCGAGTGGCTGGACGTGGTGGTGGACGACTACCTGCCCACCAAAGACGGCAAGCTGCTCTTCGTGCACTCCGCCGAGGGCTCCGAGTTCTGGAGCGCCTTGCTGGAGAAAGCCTACGCCAAGTACTGCCCCCGCCCCTCCCCGCCCCCCCCCACGTTCATTTTGGGGCGAAACGTCCCCAAAACGGCTCAGACCTTCCTCCCGCCGCGCAGGGTGAACGGCTGCTACGAGGCGCTGGCGGGCGGCAGCACCTCGGAGGGCTTCGAGGACTTCACCGGCGGCGTGACGGAGTGGTACGACCTGCGCAAGCCCCCCGGGGATCTCTACCAGATCATCCTCAAGGCGCTGGAGCGCGGCTCCCTGCTCGGCTGCTCCATCGACGTGAGGGGCTTTTTTTGGGTTAAAAAAGGGCGATTTAGGGAGTCCTTCACGCCACGGCGTTGCGGGCCGTTAACGTCATCTCGTCTTCCTCGCAGATAACGAGCGCCTTCGACATGGAGGCGGTGACGTTCAAGAAGCTGGTGAAGGGACACGCGTACTCGGTGACGGGGGCCAAGCAGGTGAGGGACGCCGCCCGTTTTGGGGAGAAAACGGCGCTTTTTTGGGCGGCGGGCGCGGGGGACGCCGCCCGTTTTGGGGAGAAAACGGCGCTTTTTTGGGCGGCGGGCGCGGGGGACGCCGCCCGTTTTGGGGAGAAAACGGCGCTTTTTTGGGCGGCGGGCGCGGGGGACGCCGCCCGTTTTGGGGAGAAAACGGCGCTTTTTTGGGCGGCGGGCGCGGGGGACGCCGCCCGTTTTGGGGAGAAAACGGCGCTTTTTTGGGCGGCGGGCGCGGGGGACGCCGCCCGTTTTGGGGAGAAAACGGCGCTTTTTTGGGCGGCGGGCGTGGGGGACGCCGCCCGTTTTGGGGAGAAAACGGCGCTTTTTTGGGCGGCGGGCGCGGGGGACGCCGCCCGTTCTGGGGAGAAAACGGCGCTTTTTTGGGCGGCGGGCGCGGGGGACGCCGCCCGTTTTGGGGAGAAAACGGCGCTTTTTTGGGCGGCGGGCGCGAGGGACGCCGCCCGTTTTGGGGAGAAAACGGCGCTTTTTTGGGCGGCGGGCGCGAGGGACGCCGCCCGTTTTGGGCAGAAAACGGCGCTTTTTTGGGCGGCGGGCGTGGGGGACGCCGCCCGTTTTGGGGAGAAAACGGCGCTTTTTTGGGCGGCGGGCGCGGGGGACGCCGCCCGTTTTGGGCAGAAAACGGCGCTTTTTTGGGCGGCGGGCGCGGGGGACGCCGCCCGTTTTGGGGAGAAAACGGCGCTTTTTTGGGCGGCGGGCGCGGGGGACGCCGCCCGTTTTGGGGAGAAAACGGCGCTTTTTTGGGCGGCGGGCGCGGGGGACGCCGCCCGTTTTGGGGAGAAAACGGCGCTTTTTTGGGCGGCGGGCGCGGGGGACGCCGCCCGTTTTGGGGAGAAAACGGCGCTTTTTTGGGCGGCGGGCGCGGGGGACGCCGCCCGTTTTGGGGAGAAAACGGCGCTTTTTTGGGCGGCGGGCGCGGGGGACGCCGCCCGTTTTGGGGAGAAAACGGCGCTTTTTTGGGCGGCGGGCGCGGGGGACGCCGCCCGTTTTGGGGAGAAAACGGCGCTTTTTTGGGCGGCGGGCGCGAGGGACGCCGCCCGTTTTGGGGAGAAAACGGCGCTTTTTTGGGCGGCGGGCGCAGGGGACGCCGCCCGTTTTGGGGAGAAAACGGCGCTTTTTTGGGCGGCGGGCGCGGGGGATGCCGCCCGTTTTGGGGAGAAAACGGCGCTTTTTTGGGCGGCGGGCGCGGGGGACGCCGCCCGTTTTGGGGAGAAAACGGCGCTTTTTTGGGCGGCGGGCGCGGGGGACGCCGCCCGTTTTGGGGAGAAAACGGCGCTTTTTTGGGCGGCGGGCGCGAGGGACGCCGCCCGTTTTGGGGAGAAAACGGCGCTTTTTTGGGCGGCGGGCGCGAGGGACGCCGCCCGTTTTGGGGAGAAAACGGCGCTTTTTTGGGCGGCGGGCGCGGGGGACGCCGCCCGTTTTGGGGAGAAAACGGCGCTTTTTTGGGCGGCGGGCGCGGGGGACGCCGCCCGTTTTGGGGAGAAAACGGCGCTTTTTTGGGCGGCGGGCGCGGGGGACGCCGCCCGTTTTGGGGAGAAAACGGCGCTTTTTTGGGCGGCGGGCGCGGGGGACGCCGCCCGTTTTGGGGAGAAAACGGCGCTTTTTTGGGCGGCGGGCGCGAGGGACGCCGCCCGTTTTGGGCAGAAAACGGCGCTTTTTTGGGCGGCGGGCGTGGGGGACGCCGCCCGTTTTGGGGAGAAAACGGCGCTTTTTTGGGCGGCGGGCGCGGGGGACGCCGCCCGTTTTGGGCAGAAAACGGCGCTTTTTTGGGCGGCGGGCGCGGGGGACGCCGCCCGTTTTGGGGAGAAAACGGCGCTTTTTTGGGTGGCGGGCGCGGGGGACGCCGCCCGTTTTGGGGAGAAAACGGCGCTTTTTTGGGCGGCGGGCGCGGGGGACGCCGCCCGTTTTGGGGAGAAAACGGCGCTTTTTTGGGCGGCGGGCGCGGGGGACGCCGCCCGTTTTGGGGAGAAAACGGCGCTTTTTTGGGCGGCGGGCGCGGGGGACGCCGCCCGTTCTGGGGAGAAAACGGCGCTTTTTTGGGCGGCGGGCGCGGGGGACGCCGCCCGTTTTGGGGAGAAAACGGCGCTTTTTTGGGCGGCGGGCGCGGGGGACGCCGCCCGTTTTGGGGAGAAAACGGCGCTTTTTTGGGCGGCGGGCGCGGGGGACGCCGCCCGTTTTGGGGAGAAAACGGCGCTTTTTTGGGCGGCGGGCGCGGGGGACGCCGCCCGTTTTGGGGAGAAAACGGCGCTTTTTTGGGCGGCGGGCGCGAGGGACGCCGCCCGTTTTGGGGAGAAAACGGCGCTTTTTTGGGCGGCGGGCGCGGGGGACGCCACCTCTTTTGGGGAGAAAACGGCGCTTTTTTGGGCGGCGGGTGCGAGGGACGCCGCCCGTTTTGGGGAGAAAACGGCGCTTTTTTGGGCGGCGGGCGCGAGGGACGCCGCCCGTTTTGGGGAGAAAACGGCGCTTTTTTGGGGCGGCGGGCGCGGGGGACGCCGCCCGTTTTGGGGAGAAAACGGCGCTTTTTTGGGCGGCGGGCGCGAGGGACGCCGCCCGTTTTGGGGAGAAAACGGCGCTTTTTTGGGCGGCGGCACTTTTTTGGGCGGCGGGCGCGGGGGACGCCGCCCGTTTTGGGGAGAAAACGGCGCTTTTTTGGGCGGCGGGCGCGAGGGACGCCGCCCGTTTTGGGGAGAAAACGGCGCTTTTTTGGGCGGCGGGCGCGAGGGACGCCGCCCGTTTTGGGGAGAAAACGGCGCTTTTTTGGGCGGCGGGCGGGAGGGACGCCGCCCGTTTTGGGGAGAAAACGGCGCTTTTTTGGGCGGCGGGCGCGGGGGACGCCGCCCGTTTTGGGGAGAAAACGGCGCTTTTTTGGGCGGCGGGCGCGGGGGACGCCGCCCGTTTTGGGGAGAAAACGGCGCTTTTTTGGGCGGCGGGCGCGGGGGACGCCGCCCGTTTTGGGGAGAAAACGGCGCTTTTTTGGGCGGCGGGCGCGGGGGACGCCGCCCGTTTTGGGGAGAAAACGGCGCTTTTTTGGGCGGCGGGCGCGGGGGACGCCGCCCGTTTTGGGGAGAAAACGGCGCTTTTTTGGGCGGCGGGCGCGGGGGACGCCGCCCGTTTTGGGGAGAAAACGGCGCTTTTTTGGGCGGCGGGCCCTGACGGCGCCGTTCGCAGATCAACTACCGCGGGCAGTCCCTGGGCCTGATCCGCATGCGCAATCCTTGGGGAGAGGTGGAGTGGACGGGAGCCTGGAGCGACAGGTGAGGACCGGGAGGCTTCGTTAGCGTTAATTAACGAAGCGGCGCGGCTCCGGGGCTGAGATCCGTTTGCCGCCCGCAGCTCGTCCGAGTGGAACGCGGTGGAGCCGGCGCTGCGGCAGCAGCTGATGGTGAAAATGGAGGACGGTGAATTTTGGTAAGCCGAGAAAGGTTAAAATCCCAATTTCCTGCCACCGGGAAAAGAGGGAAAAACTTCCGCTCCCACCCTTCGGCGCTTCCTCTTCCTCCAGGATGTCCTTCCGGGATTTCCTCCGGGAATTCACCCGCCTGGAGATCTGTAACCTCACCCCGGACGCTCTCCAATCCCGCAAATTCCGCAAGTGGAACACGCGGCTCTACGACGGGACGTGGCGGCGCGGCAGCACGGCCGGCGGTTGCAGGAACTACCCCGGTAGGCGCCGCCGGCGAGGAGCTTCACCTCAAAAAAAACCCGCTGGTTTTGGCATTGATTTAATTTTTTTCCTCTTTTTTTAATTTTTTTTTTAAATTTTTCCCAGCCACTTTCTGGATAAACCCGCAGTTTAAGATCCAGCTGGAGGAGGTGGACGACGACGGGGACGAGAGCGGCGGGCGCGAGCCCGGCTGCAGCTTCCTGCTGGCGCTGATGCAGAAGCACCGGCGCCGCGAGCGCCGCTACGGCAAGGACATGGAGACCATCGGATTCGCCGTCTACGAGGTAACGCCGGCGCCGGCGGCGGCGTCACCCGGCCGCGCCGGCGCCGCCGTGCGCCCTCACCCTCCGCTCTCCTCTCCCCGCAGGTTCCTCCCGAGGTGGGTACGGCGCGCCGGCGGTGACGCTATCGCCGTGACGGTGAACGGGGGAACGCAGAAGGAGGATTTTTGGGGGCTATTTTGGGTGTTTTTTTTTATTGTTTTCCCCGCCCCGCTGCGGCAGTACGTGGGGAAATCGGGCGTGCACCTGAAGCGGGATTTCTTCCTGGCCAACGCCTCGCGCGCCCGTTCGGAGCAGTTCATCAACCTGCGGGAAGTCAGCACGCGCTTCCGCCTGCCGCCGGGGGAGTACATCGTGGTGCCGTCCACCTTCGAGCCCAACAAGGAGGGCGACTTCGTCCTCCGCGTTTTCTCCGAGAAGAAAGCCGGCACCGAGTAAGAGACGCCTCGTTAGCGCTAACGATGCCCGGCGATTCCGGAGGCCAAACTCTTTATTATCTCCGCAGGGAAATGGATGACAAGATCCAAGCCACGCTCCCGGATGAGGTGAGGGTGGTGGACAACCCCGGAGGGTGCCGAGGCCTCGCCTTTTTACCAAACCGGCCGTTTTTTCCCTCAGAAAGTGCTCTCCGAAAGCCAAATCGACGATAACTTCAAGCAGCTCTTCAAGCAGCTGGCGGGGCCGGTAAGGCGGGGGGGGGTGGCGGAGGCGGGGTGCCGGCACCGGGGCTGCCGGCCAACACCCCGACTTCTCCCCGCAGGACATGGAGATCAGCGTCAAGGAGCTCCAGACCATCCTCAACCGGATCATCGGCAAACGTGAGCCGCCGGGCGGGATTCTGGGATTCGCCGCGGAAAAAAGACACCAACCGAGCTTCCTCGTAACTCGTTAACGCAAATAACGACGGGATTCCTTGCAGACAAAGATCTCCGGACCAAAGGCTTCAGCGTCGAGTCCTGCCGCAGCATGGTCAACCTCATGGATGTATCCTCCGCCCTCGGCTTTTGTTATTTTTTTTGTCTTTTTTTTCCCCCCAAAATTCCCCCCTTTTCCTTTCCTTAACCCCCTTCCACCCCGTAGAAAGACGGCAACGGGAAGCTGGGGCTGGTGGAGTTCAATGTGTTGTGGAACAGAATCCGCAACTACCTGGTGGGTCTCGGGGGGGATTTTGGGGTGAGGTTGGGGGATTTTGGGGTCTCTCTCCCCGTGGTGACCCCCTTTATTTTGGGGGGTGGTGTTTCCTCGCAGGCCATTTTCCGCAAGTTCGACGTGGATAAGTCGGGGAGCATGAGCACCTACGAGATGCGGATGGCGCTGGAATCGGCAGGTAGCGCCTCGCCCCGGCGATTAACCCCAGGGTTCATTAGCACCGCCGCGCTTTTAACGAATTTCCCACCTCGGGTGGAGTTTTTGTTATTGGTTGGTTTTTTTTATTTTTTTCCTAAAAAGGCTATAAACTGAACAAAAAGCTGCACGAGCTGATCATCACCCGCTACGCGGAGCCCGACCTGGCCATCGACTTCGACAACTTCGTCTGCTGCCTCGTGCGCCTGGAGACCATGTTCCGTGAGTGGAACCCGCCGGTTTGTCCGCTCCCGCGTCATTTAATGAGAAAAACTGGGAAAAAAAAAATATTTAAAATGTTTTTTTCCTTACTTTTCTCATTCAGTTCCAAGGAAAAGTGTGAAAAACCCCACAGGAGTTGAGGGGAAAGCTGGAAAAAGTGCAAAAAAAGAGCAAGATTTAAGGGGAAAAGTTGGGAAAAAACCAATATTTTTCTGTTAAATCCTGTTTTCCAATTTTTTTCCCGTTAAACCCTGCTGGGTTTTGGCACTTTTTAACCAAAAAAAAATGTGGGTTTTCCCACTTTTTCCCTTACAACCTGCTGGGTTTTCCAACTTTTCACCTTAATTCTGGTTTTTGGTTTTGCTTTTTGGGGTTTTTTTTGCACTTTTTCCTGCTAAGTGCTGCAAGTTTTCCAATTTTCCCCTTTAACTCTTGTGGAGTTTTCCCACCTCTTCCCATTTCCATGGAATTGAACGGGAAAAAGTTGGGGAAAAACCCACAGGCTTTAATGGGAAAAGTGAGGGTTTTTTCTGACTTTTCCCCTTAAATCCCTATTTTTCTAATTTCCCCCCTTAAGTCTTGCTAGTTTTTCCCAGCTTTTCCACTTAAATTCTTCCTAATTTTCCAGCTTTTCCCCTTAAATCCTGCCCTGTTTTTCTGGTTTCCCCTTAAATCCTGCTGGTTTTTTACAACTTTTGCCTTGAAATCTTGCCATTTTTTCCCCAGCTTTCCCCCTGAAATCCTGCTCCACTTTTCCCACTAAAAAAAAAAAATAAAATACGCTTTTCCCCCCCTCCCCGCTTCCCTCACTGCAGGGTTTTTCCAAGCGATGGACGTGGACCAGGACGGCGTCATCACCTTCGACTTGCTGCAGGTACCCGTGGGTGCTGCGTGGGGCTGACACCCACAGAAAAAAACCCCAAAAACCCCAAAAACTCACCCAAAACCCACCCAAAACCCCCCAAAACCCACCCAAAAACCCACCTCCTTCTCCCGCAGTGGCTACAGTTCACCATGTTCGCCTGACCAGACCCCCTCAGCCTCCAAGTGCCTTCACAGCGGGAGCCGACGATGTCAACCGTGCCGGTTTTTCCCTTTTTTTTTTTTTTTCCTTTTTTTTTTCAGCGTAAAAGCAGGGGGAGGTGTGTGTGTGCAGGCACTGCGGCCGCCCCCAGCCGGGACACGGGGCCTCCCCTCGCGCTTTGCCAAGGAAACACTCCCCTCTTCTCGCCTCTTGCATGGCTCTTTTGGGGAGAATCCTCGCAGTTTTTGGTGCTGCTTACCGAAGGAGCCCGGGGTGGGGGTTACGCCGGGTTTCATCCCGATTTCCGGGCCCCTTCGACACGGCTGCCATCGCCTCTCGCTTCTGCGCTATTTCCCAGCGCCTCAATCAGGGATCTTTTGCCTACCGGGTGCCATAATGGTGGGTTTTTTTATTGTATAAATTAAAAATGAGATAAAAAAAAAGACACGTTATTAAAATCAAAGCTCTTTTCTTGCCGGTCTTTTCTTCTCCAGCTTCCAGCTTGACCCGCTGGCTGCTCGACGCGACGCTTTTACCACCCAGGCGCAAAAAAACCCAGAGCTAATACATGTTTAGGGCATATATATGGGCTTATAGGTATATATTTCACGTTTGTTTGGTTTTTTTTCTGAATAAAAACGTGCGTTGCGGCAGGTCCTGGGGGGGATGCAGGATGAGGAACCCTCAGAAGGGCGGGAAAATTCCCGCCCTTTTCCTCCCTTCACCGAGGTGGGGGGGCAGCTAGGGGTGCGCGGCCACGCCCTTTTCCCGCCCATCCCTTTCCCATTGGCCCGTTGAGCCGCACATCTGCGTAGCCCCGCCTCTTTCCCCCCGCACGCCTCTTTCCTTATAAGGCGCGGTCCCGCCCGTTTCCCCCCCCTCCTCGCTGCCGTCAAGCGCGGCGGTGTCGCGCCCGCGCGGGCTTTTCGCCGGGGAAATGGCGGAAGCGGAGCAGGAGCCGGTGTCGGCCGAGGCGGTGCTGAGGGAGCTGGGGCTCTTCGAGCTGCGCTGCCAGGGGGAGGACGTGCCCGCCAGGCGTGAGGGGAACCGGCGGGGGGGCACGGCCCGGGGGGTGCTGTGGGGTGTTGGGGGGGCCAGGGAAGTGTCAGGGGAGGAGGATGAGGGGGTATCGGGGGGCTGGGGAAGCGGTTCGAGGGGGTATCGGGCGTTTGCGAGGGGTTTGAGGGGGGGTTGGGGGAGTCACAGGGGGTTGGGGAAGTGTTTGGGGAGTTGTTAGATGTTTTAGGGTGTGAGGGAAGATGTTTGGGAGGGTTCAAGCAATTTAGGGGTGTCGGGGGGATTGATTGAGGGGGTATTGGGGGGCCTGGGAATGTCAGGGGAGGGATTTGAGGGGGTATCGGGGAGATCTGAGGGTGTTTGGGGGTGCGAGGGGAGGAGCTTGGGGGGTTCAAGCGATTTGGGGGTGTCAGAGGAGAGGTTTAGGGGCTGCCGGGTGGTTTAGGGGGTGTTATGTGGGTCAGGATTTAGGCAGCTGCCACGTTTTGGGGGGGTACAAAGGGTTGGGGGGGGTCTCGGGGCTTCCCGGAGAGTCCAGAGAGGGAGATGAGGAGGAGGGAGATGTGAGGGGGTGGCAGCGGGCCCCCCCATGGGTTTTTGGGTACACTGAGGGGTGAGGAGGGGGGTCCCCAACCACATTAACCCCTCCCTGCCCGCAGTGGTGGAGCTGTGCCTGAGCCACGGCCTGGGCCCGGTGGCCTTGGCCAACGAGCTGCTGGCCTTCGTCTCCAGCAAGGACCTCGGCACCCAGCTCTCCACCGACGCCCTCGACGCCTTTGAGCACGAGGTGAGGGTGGGGGAATCCCCAAAACCTCCCAGGAAAATTCGGGGGGGCACTCACCCCTCTCCTTATCTTCCCGCTCCAGGTCTTGGTCAAGCGAAGCAACCGGATTCCCCGGAAAAGAGACAAGCACTACGGCGGCTTCCACGACGTCCACTCCCTCCAGGAGCTGCATCCTCCGGGTTTTGGGGTGATCTTTTTAAAAAAAATAAAAACCAAATGGGGTGTTACAGTGCCCTGTGGGGGTGGGGCATGGCTTAAGGGGCGCTGGTGGGTGTTCCCCCAAAAAAAGAAAGGATTTTGGGTGCTCCTTAACGAGCCACCAGCCTTGACGAGGAAGAAGAGGATGAGCTGCTGGACGCCTACACCACGCCCTCCAAGGTGCGCGCGCCAACGCCTCGACCCCAAAGCCTACCCTCAGATTTACCATTTTCTGCCCTCCTGACCTAAAACAGCCCTTCGCTTCCTTGTTTTTAATTCCCAGGGTTCCCAAAAACGCAGCAATTCCACCCCGGAAACCCCGCGGCGCAAGCGAACCCTCTCCTCCCGCAGCCCCTACGCGCTTTTCTCTCCCAACAGCTTCTCCCCCAGGTACATCGTCGGCGCCGCGGTGCCGCCGCCGCTGCCGCCGCCGGGCACCGTCACCCCGCTCCTCTCTCTTTTTGTCCCCCAGCGCCACCCCCTCCCAAAAATACGTGACGCGCAGCAGCCGCGGCGAGGTGGTGGCCTCCTTCGGCTCCGTCCAGGGTCCCTCCTGGAGCGGTCAGGGCGGCCGCGGTTGTACCCCGAAACTTTTCGGCTCTCCGGAAGAAAACCTGACAAAAAGTTACAAATTCATGTTCCAGAAAGCGCTCGACGTCCGGGAAGGTGAGGCCACGATCCGGGGAGGGGGCTCGGGGAGGTGACCTCCCGCCCCCCACCTCCATTTTTGGTGGTAAACCTCGGGGTTTTGGGGTTTTTTTTTGGGGGTCTGCAGTGCTGTCCTGGCGCATCGAGGAGCTGGGTGACGCCCTGAAAAGCCACCATCACCTGGACGACTTCGCCTCGGTGTCGCTCCCGGCGCAGGTGAACGCCCCGCGCCCGCTTTTAGGGGACGCCTCTTGGCATTTTGGGGTAAAGCCTTCTGATTTTAATTATTTTTTTTAAACTTTTTTCTTTATTTTCCCCTTCTCCCCCAGGAACCGGTGACGGTGCTGGGTCAGATCGGCTGCGACAGCAACGGGAAGCTCAACGCCAAATCGGTGGTGCTGGAAGGCGACCGCGAACACTCCTCGGGCGGACAAATCCCCCTCGACCTCTCGGAGCTGACGGAATATTCCCTTTTTCCCGGCCAGGTGGGGCCGCGGCGGGGTTTTTTTAGGGGGGGGTGGACCCCAACTTTCCTCCCCGCTCCCCCAAATTTGAAGCCTGCCGCCGTTTCTCTCCCCCGTTTTCAGATCGTGGCGCTGGAGGGCACCAACAGCACCGGGAAGAGGATGGTGGTCACCAAACTCTACGAGGTGACGGCGCGGTGCTGCCGGCTGCCCACCGGCGGCTCTGAGGCTGCTTTTGGGGTGAAAAACTAATATTTTGGGGTTTTTTGTTTTTTTTTTTTTGAGGTAAATCTGTGCTTTATCCGCAGGGGGTGCCCCTTCCGTTCCACGTGCCGCCGGAGCCGGCTCCAGGTGAGCCCCCGCCGGGATGGGTTAAACCTCCTGCCCGGAGCCGCCGAAGGTTTTGGGGTGTCCCCAA
Organism: Chlamydotis macqueenii; assembly: GCF_036417535.1. Classification (NCBI taxonomy): domain Eukaryota; kingdom Metazoa; phylum Chordata; class Aves; order Otidiformes; family Otididae; genus Chlamydotis; species Chlamydotis macqueenii. Next base: position 62,852 of record NW_028239243.1, read on the forward strand.
ACCCCTGCTTTGGTTTTCTTCTCCCCCAAACCCCCGTTTTGGTTTTTTTGTCCCCAAACCCGTTTTGGTTTTTGTGTCCCCAGTCTCTCCTTTTATGTTCTTCAAAGCTGATCTCTTTTTGTGTGTGTGTGTCCAAACCCCCACCTTTTTTCTGTGTCCCCAAACTCTCCTTTTTTTGTGTCCCCTCAAACTTCTCTTTTTTTTTTCTTTTGTCCCCTCAAACTGTCCCTTTTTTGGGCGTGTCCCCAAACCCTCTCCTTTTTTTTTGTCCCCAAATTTTCCCTTTTGTGTGTGTGTGTCCAAACTCCTTGTGTGTGTGTGTGTGTGCGCCCCCAAACCCCTTTTTTTTGTGCGCGCGCCCCCAAACGCCCCTTGTTTGTGTGCGTCTCCCCGCAGCGCAGCGGAGCGTGCTGGTGGCCTGCGGCCCCTACGCCACCGCCGGCAGCATCGCCTACGACGCGCTGGCCGACCTCGTGGAGGTGATCGCCCGCGACCGCCCCGACCTCTGCGTGCTGGTGAGGGGGGCCCCGCTCGCACCGTGGAACCCGTTACTTATGTTAATTAAGCCAATTAGGTGTCACAAAACGAGGGGCCGTGGCGCGAAAGCGCGTTTGGGGTTTTAAAGCCTTGGGAAAACCGGCGCCAAGGAGAGAAGCGGCCCCGGCGCGGTCCCAAACCGCCCGTTTTTCACCCCGAAGCGACAAAACCCCTGTTTTAAGAGCAAATCTTGTTCTTTGAGCGCCCCGAGAGCTCCGAGCTTTTCGGGCTCACTTTACCCGCACCGCTTCGGCGTTGCAGGATAAAATTTGAGCTTAATTACCGAGAATAATTAAAAAATACCTCTTTCCGGGCGATCTCCCCCCTGTAACTTGGCTCTTGAGGCTGGTGGCGCGCGAGGGTCTGTCCCCGCTTGTGACTTTCTCTGATTTTTTTTTTCCTTTTTTTTTTTTTTTTCACCGTTTCTCCGCAGTTCGGGCCGTTCCTGGATGCCAAACACGAGCAAGTGGAGGTGAGGGAGCATCGGGGCGCCCTCCCCGCCGCGCCCCAAAAGGAGGGGAATTGTGCAAATCCCGGTTTTCCCTCCGTTCCCAGAACTGCCAGCTCCTGGGCTCCTTCGCCGACGTCTTCAAGCTCTGCCTGAAGACGATCATCGACGGGACGAGAAGGTGGGGACGCTGAAATTATCACAGCTTTTGCCCAAAAACGCCTTTTCCGGCACCGAACGGGCTCTGGGCGGAGCGCTTCCACCGATTCCTGCGAGGGAAACGTGCGGCAGAGGGGAGAAAAAAACGCAATTTTCGGTTAAAAGTCTCGTAACGGGCCTTGAGGCGGATTTGAGTCGCGTTTGCCTGCTGCCGACGTGATTTCTAGCTGGATCCTGGCTTTTCCCCCCAAAAAAATCGGAGGAGAAGGGAACCGGGAACGGTTACTGCGGGTTTTGAGCCGCCGCAGCCTCCGCTCCTCACCTTTTCCTTTCCGATCGTTTTCTCAATTCACCAAAAAAGCCGTTTTCCAGCTTTTTTTTCTGTCTTAACGCTGCCCTGGGTCGGCGGGGTCGCTGCGCGCCGGGCGAAGGCTTCTCCGCAGCAAAAGCCCGGCAGGTTTTGGGGGGATTTCAGCTGATTTTGGGTCCTCTTGCTGCCGGAACGTCCCAAAAGGGGCTCTTTCGGAGGGTGTCCGGTTGCAATTTCTACGTGAAGCGCTGGTTCTGGGGGCTGAGTGTTCCCCTCCCAAAATTCCTTCGGTTTTCCTTTTTTTCTGACGGCACCGGCTCTTGCTTGTCTTTGTTCCTTAACCTCTTGGGTTTTTCCTCTTTTTTTCCACCAGCACCAGCTCTCACCTCATCTTTTTTCCTTAATTTCTTGATTTTTCCCTCTTTTTTTTCCACCACCTTGTCTTTATTCCTTAATTTCCTGATTATTTTTTTTTCCCCTCTCTTTTTTTTTCCACCAGCACCAGCTCTTGTTTATCTTTGTTCCTTAATCTCTTGATTTTTTTTTTTTTTCCCTCTTTTTTTTTTCCGCCAGCGCCGGCTCCCACCTCGTCTTCGTCCCCTCGCTGCGGGACGTCCACCACGACTACGTTTACCCGCAGCCGCCGTTCCTCTACCCGGAGCTGCCGAAGGAGGACAAACCGGTAACCGCTCACCGATTTTTTTTTTTTTTGACCCAAAAGAAGCCAAATAACGCCGAGTTTCCCGGAAAACCCCACCCGTCCTCACAAAACCAAGTTGCCACGGTTTGAGGTGAAATGCCCCCCGTTTTTTTTTTTGGTTTTTTTTTTCCGGCGTCTTTTTCCAGCTGGCAGCGGTTTCTTGCCAAAAATAATCCCGTCTGGGAGCGAACCCCGGCGACGCTGCGACTTCCTGGAGGAGAAGGGACTTGGGAGCGGAAACCCGCCGCTCCCGGCGCCTCGCTCGTTAGGTCGCGGTGTTCCCCAAGACGTTTAACGAGCAGACAGGGAATTTTAACCCCTTCTTGAGTTAAAATTCCCCAATTTAACTTTTTTTTTAATTATTTTTTTTTTCTGAGGGAGCAGATTTTGATGCTCCCGGCAGGAAGTCCAGCATTTTTTTTGGGCGTTGCAGGAAAGCTCAGCGCAATTGCGGTGTTTTAGGGCAGCTTTGGGGCGGTTTCGGGCAGATTTGGGGGGATCTGCTGCGGCTGCAGCATTCCGGGATGGATTTGGGACATTTTGGGGCGGGGGGGGGGGGGGGGCCCGCAGCCCCCGCGCGACGGCGTCGCCCCCCTCTCCCCGGCAGCGCGTGCACTTCGTGCCGGATCCCTGCACCCTGGACGTGGACGGCGTCGTTCTGGGCCTGACCTCCACCGACCTCCTCTTCCACATGGGCGCCGAGGAGATCAGCAGGTGGGCGCCGTCGGACCAACCCCCCGCCCCCCAAAATCGCCGGATTTCCGCCCGAAGCCTCATCCGGGCGGGGAGGGCGGCTCCCCGCCGCTCGGTGCCTGGCGGAGTGGCTGTCAGGTCGTTAATTAAGCTGCCCGCCTAATTAACGAGCGCAGCCCACGAGCGTTTTTTTTCCCTTTTCCGCCTTTTTTTCCACCGTCTCACAGCTCGTTTTCTCTCGCAGCTCCTCCGGGATCTCGGACCGGTTCACGCGGATCCTCAAGCACATCCTGACGCAGCGCAGGTGAGGGCTTGGTGCAGCACCCGGTCCAACCCCAAAAACCGCGATTTTGTGCCGGAATGAGGGAAATCCCTTACCGGGCTTGCTGTCTTCCTCTTCACGGTGCTTTCCTCACCTAAAAAATGTCCCTTTTGGGTTTGATAGCCCCGCAAAACCGGGATCCGGAGGGTTTCACGCTGCCGGCCCCCGGGCTTCCGCGGCCAACGGCTGCGCCCGCAGCTAGCGGGTACGCGAGGGCAGCCCGAACGAGCAGAAATAACCTTTTCTGCCCCAAAATTATCTGACGGTTGTTCCTGCTTGCGGAAACGGGTTTGTTTTTTCTTTTGTTTTTTCCTTTTTTTTTTTTTTTTGTCCCCCGCCGGCAGTTACTACCCGCTGTACCCCCCTTCGGAGGAACTGAACGTCGACTACGAGAGCTTCTACAGCTACGCCTCGTTACCCGTCACCCCCGACGTCCTCGTCACTCCCTCGGAGCTGCGCTACTTCGTTAAGGTCAGGCGCGGCGCGCGTTTGATGAAGCCACCCCCCCAGTCCCGCCTCTCCCGCTCCGCGTGGCGCATGTCCACGCGGGCGTCACCTCTCCCGCTCTGCGTGCTGCGTGTCCGCGCGGGCGTCACCTCTCCCGCTCCGTGTGCTGCGTGTCCGCGCGGGCGTCACCTCTCCCGCTCCGCGTGCTGCGTGTCCGTGTGGGCGTCACCTCTCCCGCTCCGCGTGCTGCGTGTCCGCGCGGGCGTCACCTCTCCCGCTCCGCGTGCTGCGTGTCCGTGTGGGCGTCACCTCTCCCGCTCCGCGTGGCGCGTGTCCGCGCGGGTGTCACCTCTCCCGCTCCGCGTGGGCGTCACCTCTCCCGCTCCGCGTGCTGCGTGTCCGCGCGGGCGTCACCTCTCCCGCTCCGCGTGCTGCGTGTCCGCGCGGGCGTCACCTCTCCCGCTCCGCGTGCTGCGTGTCCGTGTGGGCGTCACCTCTCCCTGCTCCGCGTGCTGCGTGTCCGTGTGGGCGTCACCTCTCCCGCTCCGCGTGGCGCGTGTCCGCGTGGGTGTCACCTCTCCCGCTCCGCGGGGCGCGTATCTGCGCGGGCGTCACCTCTCCCCCTCTGCGTGGGCGTCACCTCTCCCTGCTCCGCGTGCTGCGTGTCCGCGCGGGCGTCACCTCTCCCGCTCCGCGCGGGCGTCACCTCTCCCGCTCTGCGCGGGCGTCGCCTCTCCCGCTCCGCGTGCTGCGTGTCCGCGCGGGCGTCACCTCTCCCGCTCCGCGTGCTGCGTGTCCGCGTGGGCGTCACCTCTCCCGCTCCGCGGGGCGCGTGTCCGCGCGGGCGTCGCCTCTCCCGCTCCGCGTGCTGCGTATCTGCGCGGGCGTCACCTCTCCCGCTCCGCGTGCTGCGTGTCCGCGTGGGCGTCGCCTCTCCCGCTCCGCGTGGCGCGTGTCCGCGCAGGCGTCACCTCTCCCGCTCCGCGGGGCGCGTGTCCGTGCGGGCGTCGCCTCTCCCGCTCCGCGTGCTGTGTGTCCGCGCGGGCGTCACCTCTCCCCCTCCGCGGGGCGTCGCCTCTCCCGCTCCGCGTGCTGCGTGTCCGCGCGGGCGTCGCCTCTCCCGCTCCGCGTGCTGCGTGTCCGCGCGGGCGTCACCTCTCCCGCTCTGCGTGCTGCGTGTCCGCGCGGGCGTCGCCTCTCCCGCTCTGCATGCTGCGTGTCCGCGCGGGCGGCGCCTCTCCCGCTCCGCGTGCTGCGTGTCCGCGCGTGTCCGGGAGCGCGGGCGCCCAGGGCTGTGCTGTTCCCGCAGGACGTGCTGGGCTGCGTGTGCCTCAACCCCGGGCGGCTGACGAAGGGCCAGGTGGGCGGCACCTACGGCCGCCTCTACCTCCAGCGCGCCGGCGCCGCCGCCGAGCGGAAGAGCCCCTGCGTCGCCGCTCAGGTCGTTAAAATCTGATTGGTCGTCACCCAGACCGAATCCTTCCACGTCTTCCACCCGCAATTAAGTTTCCTCACGGACGCTAACGAGCGGCGAAACACGCTTCAGGTTTGGGGTCGAAAACCGCTCCAAGTGCTGGCGTTCGTCCCCGCGGCGGCATCGTTCCGGCTCCGCGCCGCGCCCCGGCTCCTCGTGCAGCACCCGGAACTCGTTAATAACCCGCCCTAACGATCACTAATTAATCGATGAGCCGAGGCGCAGGAAGCTGACGTTTGTAGCCATTTTTACTGGCGCGGTTTCGAGGACCTGGACGATTTTTGGGCTGCGGATGAGCGGTCTTGGGTCGCTCGTTAGCCGGAGCGGGATGACGCGGGCTCCCATCCCGCTCGTTAGGTAAACGAAGACGATCCTCCGGCCGGATTTCCCCGCGGAAAAGGCGAATGGCTGCACGGCGGGGTCGAGATCCTCTGCCGGGGCACCGGCGTCCCGGCTTCACCTCCCGGGTGACGTCATTTGGGTTGAGCTCCCTCATTACGGGACGTTGAGTTTAATTAAGTCCGAAAGCAATTAATTTACGGTTGCCCGGCGGGGGAGCTGTGCCGCTGCTTTGCCGGCTTCCTGGCTCGGCCGCGGGCGAAAACCCGGCGTCGGTTTGGGTTTGAAACGCGATTTCCCCGCTTTTTGCCTCAAATTTGTGGCGAAGAAGCGTGTAGCTAACGAAATTCCTCCCTTTCCGCTCGCTTCCGGCTCTCCCGGCGTTCATCCCGCTTCGATTCCGGGTGGGAAAGGCAGCGCTGAGCCGGCGCGCGGCTCCCTTCGTTAATTTTCCGCTTAATTACCTGCCCGGCCTCATTATGGACTCCCCCTCTAGCAGCGCCGGGTTTATTTTCGCTCGCCTTTCGCAGCCCCTGCGGGCGTCGGGGCGAATCGGGGGGAAAACCGGGGGAAAACGGGGCCGGGGGACGGGAGACCTCGCTGCGGCTGGCCGGGATTTGCCGCAAAATCTCCGTTTTCTCCCCGAATTCCTGCGCGGAGCGGCCGGGGAGCGTCGCGTCGCGGTTCCTCATCTGTTCTTTTGCCGATTTTGGCGTTTCTGACCCCAAATAAAACGGTGTTTTCTCCCAGCTTGGGTAAAAGCTTTTTCCCTGCTTTTTTTTTTTTTCCTTTTCCAGCTTTCCTTTTCCACCTGCTGCCGGAGGAAGGCAGCAAAATCCCGTTTTCTCCCCATTTTTTTTCCTCCTCCAGCCTCAGTTTCCCCTCATAAAAACGCCGCTTTCGGTAAAAACGCACGCGGGCGCCGCGCCGACGGGGGGAATTTTTGGGATTTGGTTCAAACGCACCAGGACCGAAGCGGCCGGCGTCTCGTTTGCCTCTTAATTAATTGATCCTTGGGGATGAGGCTAATTTGGGATTTAAACGAGCGGAGGCTCCAGGAAACGATTTTTTGGGGGGAGGGGGACGAGCTACGCTGCTCCGTAGGGAAACCCCCCCGGAGCAGACAGGAAATTTATTTATTTTTTTTTTTTCCCCAGCTTTATTTTTCTTTCCCCAGGGATTTTTTTTTCTAAGCGAGAGCCGCATCCTTCCGTGGCGGAGCGGGGAAATCGAGGCACGACGGCGTTTCCGCCCGGCGCGGACAAGGCGAGGCCGTCCGGCTCCTCATCCCCGGTGAGAAACGACCGCCGTCGCTCCGTGTTTTGGGGGGGGAAAAAATAGGGGAGGGGAAAAAAAAAAAAAAAAAAACAACCCAACAAATCCTCCTGGGAAAGGGGAAGCGAGGCCCCGTGCCGGGGTGGGGCTTCTCGCTGGCTGGCAGCCGCTGCGCGACGCTGGGAGGAAGGGAACGGAACGGCACGGAACGGAACGGAACGGCCAGGGCCGGCTCCGGCTCCGGCTCCGGCCGCCACAGCGGGAGGAAGACGCCGGCGATTCCCGGGCGGCGACCTCGCGGTTTCGCTGTTCCGCCGAGAATCCCACCGGCTGCCCTCACCGGTACCGGCGGGGGGACGACGACGGGGACGCGGCGGTAAATCTGGGAGCCGGGAGCGGATTTGGCCTCCTCTTCCCGGCGCTCCCGGCACCGGCTGGCGGATCCCGGCGGGATGCTGAGGCCGAGGCGGGGGGGCGGCAGTTCTTTTCCAGGCTGCTGGGGCTGGATTTTGCGTCCCTGGCGCGTCCCTAATCCCCAGTTTAAGGAGGGGAGGGAACAATTCCACGCCTTTTTCCGAGAAAAACGCCACCGGATCCCTCTCCGCACGCCCCCCTTCCCTGGCTCCCCGCAGCCACCTCGTAAGCGTAGCCCCCGGCCGCGACGTTTCCCGCTGCGCTCGGCTCAAATTAGCCGGCAGATCCCCAAAATAGACGGCGCGCTCCCGGGGGAGGGAGGCCGGATCCTGCTCCGGGATTTTTTTTTCCAAGGAATATTTTTTTGCAGCGCAAACAGCAATGCGTGGTTTTTTGTGGTTGTTTTTTTTTTTTTGTTGTTGTTGTTGTTGTTAAATCCGTATCGTAAGGAGTTGCTCGGGTGGCCGGACTCCGACCTCGTCGCGGGGAAAGAGGAGCGACCTGTGCCCTCATCCCACCCCGAGCGCCGCGCCGCCATCCCCGCCCGGGAATTCCCGGCGCTCCCCGGCACTTGGGTGCGGCTGGGCCGGGAGGAGCCGCCCTGAAGAGTTGTGTTTTCCCAATTTTTAGGATTTTTTTTTTTTTTTTTTCCCCTTCCGGTTTGTCGCCGCCGCAGCAGGATCCGTGGCGCAGCCAGGGGAAACTGAGGCACGGGAGGGGTTTGGCTACGGCTGAGGCTGCCGCGTTTTCCTACCGTGCGCCGGCATTTCCTCATCCGTGAACTTTCCGCTTTGGATTTTCCTTATCCGTGGAAATCTTTCCCCTGATATCGGTGTTTTCCCAGCCCTGGGGGGGTGGGGGGAACCCAATGGCTGCTGGGAGGGCACGCGCCTTCCCGCGGCGTCCCTGGGCGCGGAGACGTCGCCGGCAGCGCTTCCCGATCCGCTGCGCGCGCCCCCTCATCCGGATTCGGTGCCGGATGCTGGAGGTAGGAAAGCGACGGCACCGCGATCCCGCGGAGAGAAATGAATTCCCTTGATTTAACGAGGGATCGCCGGGCGGATCTCTGCTCGGTTCTTCCCCACGGATCGACGCCGCTTGCCGGGTTCCCATGCGTTTTGGCATCGCTCCGAAAATCCCTATTCCTAAAAAAAACCCCACGATCTTCATCCCAAACGGTCGCTGCTTTTCCGAAGGGTCCCTTTTCCACACCCCGACGCTCGCCCAGCTCGAGGATCGCGGATAAAATCTCATCTCCCGCGTGGATATCCCTTCCTCGGGGGGATACAAGGCGGAAACTCCTTCCGAGTGCGGATTTTCCGGGGAGGATTTTCCCTGGGCAAAAAAAGGCGGAAAAAGGGCGAAGAGGAGCAGAGACGGAAGGAACCAGCTTCGTTTTCCGCGGTGCTTCCTCGATTTCCGTGCCTTCCAGAGGGAAAGGGAGTTGGAGCTTCCGTCGCTCGGTGGCTGGTTTTGCGGGATCTCGAGAAAACAGTTTGCGGAGGCGCCGGGACGGGGAAATCGCCGCTCCGTGCGGATGCGGGGCGCTGAGGAGCGTCGGGTCTCGGGGTAACGGAGCAGAAATTGCTGAAAACGGGTGGAAAAGAAACAAAATCTAATCTACGGAAGCCGGAATTGATGAAAATGGGCCAAAAAAGGGACAAATTTTACTCCGTGGTGAATGAAAAAGCCAAGTTTCTCGCTCCCGGCGGCCTCGTTCCACACGACGCCTGGTTTTTAACGAGGTTTTGGCTGACGAGCAGCCGCCCCCTCGGCCCAACGCGGCGCTAACGAGGACGAGCGCGGGCGGAAACGCGCCTTACGGAGCGTTTTCCCTTGGCTTTGCTCCCTCGCCGACCTCTCTCCCGCCCGCTTTACGTGACTCCCGCCGGAACCGAGCGCGCCGGTGACGCTCCTGGCTTTTGAGGACGTTCGCTTTGTCGCTGGCACTGGAAAACGCCGCAAAAAAAAAGGGATTTTAAGGATTTTTCTGGTTAAAATAATGCTATTCCCTGTGTTTTCGGGCCCGCTGCCCCTTTCCCTGCTGCGCTGGCAGCGAATTCCCGTTTTTCCAGGGCTTTTATTTCGTTTTTTCTCCCCGCACAAAGGGAAAGGGCGCTCCCCGCAGCCCCGAACCTTCCCGGCGTTCCGCCGGCGCCTTTTGTCCCGGCCCCGTGGGGCGCTGGGTGCACGGCCGGGCCCGGGCCGGCGGCGGGGCAGAAACGGGGGTGAAGGAGAGCGATTTTTTTTTGGCCGGCGCTCCAGCAGAGCTCCCGTGCTGCCGGGAAGGGAAGGGACGCGATCCTTCGTGCGTCGGGGAGCAACGTGAGCTCGTCCCCGTCAGCGTCATCCCGCATCCCAACGGGGAAAAAATTAAACCTTTCCGAGCGCCGGACGCACTTTTGTTTTTCCCTACAAATCCACTTTTTTTCTTCTCAAACCACGTCGGTGCCGTTTCGCGGCAACCCGCGCCTGTCTGCGGCCCGTGGCGCCGCGTCCGGCGGGCGTTTCGGCGAGGACCGGCGTTCCTCCGATCCAGGGCTCCGTGAGGAAGCGTTTCCCTCCTCCTCCTCCTCCTCTCCGCGCGCGGTGCCGGCTGCACCGTCGTCTTCTCGCCTCCCCCCGCCCCCGCCGTCCTCGCGGCGCGGTGCAGCCACCGGCTGTCATCGCGCCGCCCGCTGTAATCCACCCGGGATTAACGAAGCCGAATTCTGCAGCGTCAGGATTTTGACCCCGGCCGGAGCCGGCGGGAACGGGATTACCGGCCACCGCGTTCCCGATGCTGACGGCGTCGCCAGAATTTCAAGCCGTGCTTCGCGTCGAGGTGCTTGGGTCAGCTGCCGCTCTCCCCCGCGCTGCTGGCGACCCAACGTCACTGCCGCCGCGTCTCCGGGGCGGAGATGGCACGGCGCGGAGCTCCGGCAGCCCTCCGCGGTCCCGGTGGGATCGCAGCGCCCGGAAATCCCGCCGTTGGGAGATGCCAAAGAGCCAACGCGCGCCGCCTGCCGCGGCGTTTCGCCCCGGCGCCTGCTGCGACGGAGACGCCGGCCCTCGGGGAAGGTCGCTCGGCTCCGTTCAGCCGGCGGCGGCCGCGGCGGGATCGCTTTTCGCTGGCTCTTCGGCGCCGACCGGGGCGGTTTTCTGCCGGGGGAAGCGCCCGACGCGCTTGGCGAGGCGGCGAAACGCAGCGCCGACGACGTTTTCCCCACTGGTGTTTGTTGGAAAGCCCCGCCGGGGGGCTCGCTCGTCACCTCCGGCCCGTTTGAGGAGCACGGCTCGGGCGTGGCGGTTGCAGCCGCGGTTTCGCCGCCGGCTCACGAACCGTGGTTTTCACTCGCGGTCGAGCGCGTCGAGTCCGCTTTTCTAGGAACGCAGAGCGGCGGGATATTTTCCCCGGGAAACCGGTGATAAAAGGGTAAAACCCCCGCTGATTTGAAAAGCGACGTCCGAGCGGGTTCGGCTCCCGCGGCCGCACCTCGCGCCGTCGCCAAAACCGCCCGGTTGTGCCGTCTTCCTCCGCGCGGCTGGAAATCGCCCGGCGCTGAACGCGCGAGCCGCCGGAGCTGAACGAGTACGACAAAACCGGGGCGGGGGGAAAAACCCAAGTTCCTCCCCCCGCCCCGCTTCAGCCTCTGCTATTTTGTGTTTAGCTTGTTGTCGGGTGGGGCTGGCCCACGCGCGGCCGGGAGAGGAGATCGAAATGAGAAACCTTTCCCCTTTCGCGCCAGAAAAGCCGCTTTCCAGCGCTCCGCTCGCCCGGCCTTCAACCCCGGCCCCCCCGTTCCTCCCCACCCCCTAAAAACACAGCTCCTCCCGCATCTCCCGCCCCGCGCCCGTTCCCGATTTTCCTCCTGCATCTCCCGCCCCGCGCCCGTTCCCGATTTTCCTCCCGCATCTCCCGCCCCGCGCCCGTTCCCGATTTTCCTCCTGCATCTCCCGCCCCGCGCCCGTTCCCGATTTTCCTCCCGGATCTCCCGCCCCGCGCCCGTTCCCGATTTTCCTCCCGCATCTCCTGCCCTGCGCCCGTTCCCGATTTTCCTCCTGCATCTCCCGCCCTGCGCCCGTTCCCGATTTTCCTCCTGGATCTCCCGCCCTGCGCCCGTTCCCGATTTTCCTCCTGGATCTCCCGCCCCGCGCCCGTTCCCGATTTTCCTCCTGGATCTCCCGCCCTGCGCCCGTTCCCGATTTTCCTCCTGGATCTCCCGCCCCGCGCCCGTTCCCGATTTTCCTCCTGCATCTCCCGCCCCGCGCCCGTTCCTGATTTTCCTCCCGCATCTCCCGCCCTGCGCCCGTTCCCGATTTTCCTCCTGCATCTCCCGCCCTGCGCCCGTTCCCGATTTTCCTCCTGGATCTCCCGCCCCGCGCCCGTTCCCGATTTTCCTCCTGCATCTCCCGCCCCGCGCCCGTTCCCGATTTTCCTCCTGCATCTCCCGCCCTGCGCCCGTTCCCGATTTTCCTCCTGCATCTCCTGCCCTGCGCCCGTTCCCGATTTTCCTCCCGCATCTCCCGCCCCGCGCCCGTTCCCGATTTTCCTCCCGCTCGCCACGAATCCCGGGGAGAGGCCCCGCGCGCCTGGCTTTAATTACCTGAGTTGTTTTGTTATCGCTAACGCAGCCAACGAACTTCACGGCGAGAACCGGAGCGCGTCTGGAATTAATTTCCTGGGACGTGTTGGCGTTGAGGATCTCCGTCCTACGTGTTGTAACTTGCTTTTAAGCATTTTTTTCCTTTTTTTTTTTTTTAATTTTGCAGATTATTTTAAAGGCTGAGGCGGAGGGAGACGGCCGTCTCCTGCGTCGGCGTGGAGGAGCTCCGCTGCTGGGCGCGATGTCCGCCAAGGTGCCGATCTACCTGAAGCGGGGCAGCAGGAAGGGGAAGAAGGAGAAGCTGCGCGACATCCTCTCCTCCGACATGATCAGCCCGCCGCTGGGGGACTTCAGGCACACGATCCACATCGGCAGCGGCGGGGAGAGCGACATGTTCGGCGACATCTCCTTCCTGCAAGGCAAATTCCACCTCCTCCCCCGCACGGAAAGCGGCTTCGGTTCCGACAAGGACGGCCCCGAGGCTCCGCCGTTCCAGTTCTCCCGGACGGCCACCGTCTCTGGCCGCCGGCCGTCGTCCTCCTCGGAGGCTTCGTCCCCGCTTCTCAAAAACGCCATCTCCCTGCCGGTCATCGGGGGCCCGCAGGCCTTGACGCTGCCCTCGGCGCAGGCGCCGCCCAAGCCGCCCCGCTTGCACCTGGACGACAGAGCCGCGGCGGCGCGCGGCCCGGAAGGCGCGGAGGAGAACGGCCGGGACGGCGGCGCCGCCGCCTCGCCGCCGCACCCCTGCGCCTCGCGTTTCGCCGCCCCGGCCAACGGCTTCGCCGAGGAGAAGGGCGGCGCCGAGCCGCCCTTCCTGTCCCACGCCGGCTCCCTCCTCTCGCTCCACGTGGATTTGGGGCCCTCCATTTTGGAGGACGTCCTGCAAGTGATGGAGAAACACCAAGGAGAGAGGGCGGGGGGGTCGATACTGGATCCGGGCAGGCAGGAAATCCTGACGTGAAGACGACTCGAGGTAAAGACGCTGAGAAATGGATTCTTTTTTTTTTTTTTTTTCATTCCAGCGGCTCTTAAATTACAGCTCAAACTCCCGAGTTTTGCCTCCGCGCGCCTTCCCGAATCGGGGCGCTGACGGCCACGCGTTGTTTCCTCTCGCAGAGCTCGTCGTGCAAACGAGGCGGGAGCGCTGATCCTCGGCGCCGCTCTCTGGATAATTCCCTCAGCGGGAGGAGAAGGAAAAAAAAAAAAAAAAAGAAAACCCCAAAAATCGGCAGCCCGAGACGAACCAGGCAGCGCTCGCTGCCGGATTTTATCGCCGCTTGCCTGGATCAACCTTGCCGTTAGCGCCGGACGGAACTGTGGGACCGGTAAAAAACAAGAAGCCGCGCCGTTGTCGCCGCGCGTCGTGCTGGCCGGGGGGGCGCAGCGGCGGCCGAATTCCCAAATGTTTCCGTCGGGAGGATTTTGTGGGGGCTTTTTTTTTTGGGTCGGGGGGCTTGAAGAGGGGCTGGGGTTTGCGCTCAGTCGGCGCGAAGGTGTGGCGCTCGCTGTCGGCCAGCCACCCGAATCGTCGAGGTGATGTCAAGCGTCGGCCTCGAGTTAATTTTATTTTATTTTTTTTTTCTCAAGTTCTCACAAATCGGTAAATCTAGCGGTTACGTGGCGAAAGGCTCCCACCGGGCTTTAGCGTCGCGAAAAGCTCTCTGCGGAGACGCCAAAAAAACAAACCCCTGGGCTGTATTTTGGCAACTCTCAGTCCCCAGCTGGAATTTGGGGGATTGGAATTTTGTCGTAAATAAGATGCGAGGAAAGAAGGAAAAAAAAAAAAAAAAAGCCAACAAAAAAATGTGAAGCGAAGGGCGAGCGACCCCCGGCCAGATTCCTGCGTGGCGGGGTGAGGTTCGTTGTCCCCGGCGCCGCCGCCTCCCGTCAATCGCAGATTGTTTGGACGGCCGGAGGAGCGAGGGGGTGAAACGCTTCGGCACGCAGAGAGGAATGCGAAGCCCTTCAGTTTTTTTTTTTAAAAAAAAAATAATAAATTTCAAAAAAATAATTCACTAGAAATGCCAATTCTGCTGACGCCGGGGTGAAGGGCCTCAGCCCTTTTTTATTTTTTATTTTTGCTGCTTTCCCGGAGCCCGCCCGGGGATTTGTGTACGTCACCGACTGCCTTTCGTGCAGGTATCGTTAAATAACGAGCCGTTAGATTAACGAGCTTGCAGCCAGTCACCACACAAGGGTGTCCCCGCTCACTCTTGCCCATCTGCGCTGTCGAAACCACTCTGGTTTTGGTGAAAACACCAAAAATTTGGGGTTAAACCAGTTCTTCAAGCCTTCAGCCTGCAAAATAATTAAGAACCTGAGGTTAATTGAGCTCAATCCCGGCAGCCGCTGGGTTTCATTTCGATTTTACGCTGTCACGGTTCAATCCTTACCTGCTCTACACGGCGCTTCCTCCCATCGACGCCCATCCACGCGGCAACGGCTTTTTTTGATTTATTTCAGGCTTTTTCTTACCAGAAATCACGCTAGCGACGCGACGGGGGCTTTCAGAGCGGCGCTGGTAATTAATTTACCCCGGTGACGACGTGTTCTGATGGGAGATGCGGCTCGGTTTCCCAACCCAAACCTGCTGTTTGGTCAAATAATTAGAAGGGAAAAAAAAAAAAAAAAAACCAAAAGGAAACAAAAAAAGCCTGGAATTGGGTCATTTTGGGTGGTTTTCAGAGTTTTCAGAGCACTTTGTTTGGTTTTTATGCGGGGTGGGGTGGGTGGCGACACCGCGGTGGCGCTTGTTTTCCTGGATTTCACCTTAATTAGTGAATTAAACTGAGCCGGGACGAAGGTGTGTGAGCTTACCCCCCACCTCAGCCCAATTACCCTCGGTGATTATGAAACAGTCGCCGCCGGATCTGGGCAATGCCCGCGTTTCGGAATAACGCCGCCGAGGTAACGGTCCAAACCCCTTTTCTCCCCATTTTTGCTCCTTCCACCTGTTGCACGCCAGGGGGGGATGGATTTGGGGCTGTTAACGGCTTTCAGTTGGCACCTCTTGACGAGCTTCCGGTACCGGAATGGCGGCGCCTTCCCGAAACAACAGCTCAACTCCGATACCTGGAAGAGAAACGGGAGCTGGTGTTACAAGGGAGGGAAAGGATGCTTGAATTTGCTGGATTTTGGTGTTTTTTCTACTGAAAAACGTGATGTCTGCACCACGCCTCCCTTACCCACCTCTCGGGCTGTATTTGACAGAAACCCCCTGAAATGATCCCAAATCTCGGTTTATTTTCATTTTTTCTGGGCATAATTTCATCTCCTTAGCTGCAAAAAAAAACCCCCACCCCACTTCTTTAATTAATTTTTAGCCATTAGCAATAAAATCCGCCCTGGGGTTTGCGCGGGATGGGGGCTTTCCTCCCTCCCTCCCTCCCTCCGGTCCCTAATTAATCACCCTTCAAATTGCTCGTTTATGCAAACAGCTGTTGCTAAACCCTGGGGTTTTTGTGGTTTTTTTTAAATACTTTGTTCTGAGAAGCGTGAGTCACTCGCGCAGGAACGCTGTGACTCAGCCGGCGTGCGCCGAACGACCTCTTTCCCCCTCGCTTTTTTGGGGCGATTTAAGGCAGAATAACTCAATGAAGGGTTGGAATAATTCCACAAGCTGCCGCTCCGCTGTCGGGCAGCCCTACCTACCCCGCAACTTCGTTATCCCCGGATTTCCGGGCGGCGGATTAACGACGCAATAAATTCGGCCAACGCCTACGCCAACGTTTGGTGTCCGACCCCCCCGCCGCAACGCCTGGAGCCGGAGCGTCGCAACTGTTCATCGCCGTGACAGAGAGCGCTGATTTTTCTTGACGGGGTCGGAAAATAGAGCGGCTGCACGCGCACGAATGACAGCCCGCGTGGGATTAAGAGGAGGAGGAAGGGCGGAGAGGAAGGTTTTAAAGCATGTATGACCTTGGACATTATAGGAAAAAAAAAAAAAAAAAACAATTTCCCAGCAAACTACGTGAAAAGTGGAATTAAGGAAAAACAGAGAGGAATGCAGCTGGAAGCTGTGGCTGGACACACACGCGGGTATGCGGGCACCTTGTGTCTGCCTCTTCGCGCTGCGCGATGAATTTTGAGCTCTCTGATTAATTGCAGTTTGCTAAAAAGGGGAAAGGGCTCAAAAATTCCATTCTTCTGCAGGAATTATAGAGAATTTAGAGGCTGGGGAGGGTTGGTTTTGGGGCACGGCTGTTGTGCCAGCACTGGGCACTGAAACCAAAACCAAAAGGAGGGAATTTCTCCGGACGGTTGAGATCCCTTTCCCTCCCTCCTCCCTCCGTTCTCACCCCTTCACCCAGGTCTTTACTCTTCCATCTTTACCGCTCGCCTCCATTTTGCCCCTCGCTCTCCCTCCCCACCACCCTTCATGCTCCCTTCCCTCCCCTTTCCCATTTTTCTCCCCCATTTTCATCCTGCACCCTCACCCCACCCTATTCCTTCCGATTTTCCCCTTTTCCCTTCATTTTTCTCCCCCATTTTCATCCTGCACCCTCACCCTGCCCCTTTCACTCTGATTTTCCCCTTTTCCCTTCATTTTTCTCCCCCATTTTCATCCTGCACCCTCACCCCACCCTATTCCTTCCGATTTTCCCCTTTTCCCTTCATTTTTCTCCCCTATTTTCATCCTGCACCCTCACCCCACCCCATTCCCTCTGATTTTCCCCCTTTCCCTTCATTTTTCTCCCCCATTTTCATCCTGCACCCTCACCTCACCCCATTTCCTCTGATTTTCCCCTTTTCCTTTTATTTTTTCTCCCTTATTCTCATCCTGCACCCTCACCTCGCCCCCTTCCCTTCGATTTTCCCCTTTTCCCTTCCCTTTTCTCCCCATCTCGCTTTCTTTTCCATCCTCCGCCATTTTCCCGCTTTTTCCTTCGCGCCTCTCCCCTCAGCTTTTCCCGCCTTTCCTCCTGCGCATGCGCGCAGGCAGCGCCGCCGGGCGGGAGAAAGGGGAAGGCTTGCGCAAGCACAGCGCGGCGGCTCCCGCCGAGCACTTCGCGCATGCGCCGAGACGCGGAGAGGCGCAACCGCTCAGACCCGCCCCCACCCCCCACCCCCCCCCCCACCCCGCCCCGCCGCCGAGCGCGCAGCCGCCTCAGTGCGCAGGCGCAGAGCGGCCGCGCGCCCGCTTTCTTCCCCGCCGCGCATGCGCTGCCGCCTTTTCTCTCTCCGCCCGCCGCGCAGGCGCGCTGGGCGGCGCAGGGCCCCGGCGGCGGAGGGAAGATGGCGGCCGTGGTACAGAATGTGGTGAAGCTGTGAGTGTCTGTCCCCTCTCCTGGGGGGGGGGGCTGGGGAGCGGCGCGGCCCAGCCGCGGGAAGCTGCGCTTTTCTCCCCCCTAAAAAACGCCGCGTGGCGAGCGGGACCAAGCGGGCGGGGGGAGCGCGCATTGTTTGAGGGGAACTTTCCGGTGGGGGGGGGGGGGGGGGCAGAGAAGCCTTCTGCGCGGTTCCTTGCGGGCGCAGCCCCCCCGTATGGCGCTGAAAGGGGGCTTAGAGAGCCCAGGGGGTGGGCTCCCCTGAGAGGAGGGGCCTGCAGAGCCCGGAGGGTGGCGGTCTGCTGTGTACGGCCCTGTGAGAGGGCCCTGTAGAGGCTGGGGGGGGATCATCCCTGTACATCCCTGCGAGGGGGTCTTACGGATAACAGGGAGTGTGCTTACCCCCCCATGAGGCTCTTGGAAGGGGGCTGGCAGGGTGGGAGTTACATATGCGGGAATATATATTAACTAAGTGGGGAATTATGTCTACATGGGAACATGTATAAGGGAATTAAGACCCCTGTATGACCCTGGGAGGGGTTCTGCAGAGCCTGGGGGTGTTCCCCCCAGCGAGGGGGGGGCTTTGTAGCGCCCTCGGCATGGGTGCTCGGCTACAGGGCTCCGCGTGGGTGGCCCTACGAGCGAGGCACCCCCCCTGTACGGCCCCATAGGGATTCCTCGGAATATTCCCACCCTCCCGCACGGGTCCCCTGTAAGGGGATCCTGCCCGGACGGGATGCGGGCACTGGGAGACGTTTGCTGACTTTTTTGCATCTCCCAGTGGATTTTTTGGCATTCCCAAGGGTTTGGTTTGCATTTCCAAGGGGTTTTTTTTAGTATTTCCAGTGGGGATAGGGTTCTTTGGGCCTTTCCAGGGGTCTTTTTGGCATTTCTGTGGGAGTTTGGGCATTTCCAAGGATTTTTTTTTTGCGTTTCCAGCCATGTTTTTGGTATTTCCAAGGTTGTTTTGGCATTTCCAGCAGGGATTTTGGCCTTTCCGGCAGGTTTCTTCTGCATTTCCAGATTTTCTTCTGCATTTCCAGCATCTTTTCCGCGTTTCCAGCAGTTTTTTGGCGTCTCCCTTTAGCTGTCGGTGCCTCAGCCACGGCGCCGTTGCGTCCCTGCTGCACTTTCTGCCAAAACTTTCCTTCTCGGTGGGGTGGTGGTGTGAAATGCAGTGCAATTTGCCCCCCGCCGTGTCTTGCCCGTTAAGATGAGGGTTCGTTACGAGGCGTCGCAGTCTCCTCTGATGAGCCGGGGTTCGTTAAGAGAGGTGGCCGCCCTGGGCGCAGCCGCCTCGCAGCCTCTCCTCCCTTCGGATGCGTTAGGGCGGCTCCTGGAGAAACCGTGACCGGCCGAGGGCCCGCGCGGGCGTTGCGCGGCGGTTCGGGACCCCTCTCCGGGCTCGTTTCCGAGAGAAGTGCAAACCGTGAGTCGCCAAACGCCTTTTTTTTTTTGCGCTCTTTTTGCCCTCAATCGACGCTTCGCAACAGCCCGCCTTCGCCAGGCGCCGGCGGGTCGGCGGCTTTTCGGTGGAGTCGAGCTCGTGAGGCGGCAGTCTCGCCTCGCCCCCCTGCGTCGCGCAAAGGCGTTTTATTTTGTTTGAGGAGCCACCGTCGGGTCCCAGGGCCGGAGTTTTTCCGGCCGCAGCTTGCCGGCGAGGATGACGGAGAGAAGCGCGGCAGGATTTGGTTTTCTTCCTTTTTAAAGCCGTTCCCGGGCCGTTTTCCTGTCTCCGGGTACCGTCAGCGAAGACTTTGGTCTGCCAGATCCCTCCTGCTTTCAATTCCTCCGAACGACGGCAGCGGTTGGGGCAGGGCGATCTCCTCCCGTGACTTTTTAGGTCGAAATCGCTCTGCCTCCCGCGCGGGCCCACCTCGGCGCGGAGCCTGCCGCGCCTTCCCTCACCGGTTTTGGGGATGGAAGGGACTCGCATCATTTTTTTCCCGGCTGTTTCCGTGCCGCCGTCTCTCACAGACGGTGCTAAAGCGCCTAAAACCGCCCGGTGATTTCCGCAGCGACCCGCTGGCGCGGTGTTCCTTGCCGGAAGCCGTTCTTGAGCGCGCTTACGACCCGCTTAGCAGCCGCGGAAGGCTCTGAGCCGCGCCGAGTCGGCGGGGAGCGGTAATCGGGTTCGTTAGAGCCGTTGAAAACGCCCCGCTCCTTCCCGACGGCTTCGTTAGCTCTGCGCTGCTGCGCTCGGCGCGGGTTTTCATCCGCGCTGCTCCTCGGCGGAGCTTTCTCCGGGTGATTTTGCGGTTGCGCGCGGGGATCGGCGGGCGTCCGTGCCTCCAGGCGCCGCTCGTTTTGGGGACGAAGACGTCGTAAGGGGAGATCGCAGCGTCGTACGCTGGAGCCGGAGCCGAGATCTCTGCTCTTGACCTGTCCCGCAGCCCCCGGGCGCTTTAAAACCCGTTTCACGAAGCTTCGCCGGGTGCTGAAGCCGAATCGCGGCGCGTTTCTCGCCCAGCCCAGGAGCCCCCCGTTAATTTGCAGTTAAAACAGCCACAGATTCTCGTTTTTGGGGGCTGATTGCCTCTTTTCGCCCCCCCAACCTCCAAAATCATGCCGGGAGGGGGAGAAATAAGTCGGATAACCAAACTTTTTGGGTTTCTGTTGCCGTAACCACCACGTTTCCCTCCTCCGCGCAATCCTCCTGTTGGCAGGGCTTCGCCGGGGCGTTCCAAGGAGATTTCAGGGCTCCGCGTTGGCTTTCGGGGCGCAGATTGAGCTGTTGCAGAGCGACGCGGTGATCTGGGAGGAAATCCAAAGCTCCGGGAGGGATTTACGTCCCCGAAACTTGAGGAGCGTGCTGTCGCCCACGCCCGAGCCCGGGATTTGGGCTCCCTCTGCAGCCAGCCCGGGGAACGAGGCGTTTGGAGTCCTCCTCCACCAAAATCGTCGTCTTTTCAGTTTTTCTCTCTGCCTGTTGGTTTTTTTCCGGCCGTCTCCCGCCGCGTCCGAGGAATCAAAACCCCGCAGCCAAGCCGCTTCTGCCCCGTCTCCCTTTTCCTCCGCCGGGCGAGACGTTTCGGGCCGGCGCGCGAGGCGTCTTTCGGCTCGTTATTCGCTCGCCTCAACGAGCCGGCTCGGGAGCGCGGGTTGCCGACGGGGCTCTCCGATATTACAGCGCGGTGGGAACGCCTCGCCGTACGAATTTCTGGAATGACGCTGACGAGATCGCGGCCCCGCCGGGCTCTGGCGGGAGGAGGGGAGCGTAGGGCCGCGGCGCGGTCGTGCTCGTAGAAGAGAGGAGACGGGGCGCGATTTCCGCCCCGCGATGTGCCCGCGGCCGCTCGAATCCCTTCGAAACGCGTAAATCCCGGCGCTGATTTCTCGCGAAAGGTTTTGGGAGCGTGAAAAGCGCCGCCGGGAATCCCTCGGGGGGGGGGGGATCTTTCGCCGACGCGGCAGCGAGCAAAGCCGCGATCGCCTGCTGCGGCCGTCTCCGTCCTCCACGGCAAACCGCGCCGAGTCGCGCCTTCGCCTCGCGGAGCGGGGTGTTTGGGGCCGCGCTGCGTCCCGGCGGGGTTCGGGGGGGAACGCGGCCTTTCCCTTTCCCGAGGGGCGCGTGCCGCGGCCGGGATCGAGAGGCGAGCGCTGAGCGTCTCCTCGCCCCGCAGCCTCGGCGAGCAGTACTACCGCGACGCCATGGAGCAGTGCCACAACTACAACGCCCGGCTGTGCGCCGAGAGGAGCGTGCGCCTGCCCTTCCTCGACTCCCAGACCGGCGTGGCCCAGAGCAACTGCTACATCTGGATGGAGAAACGGCACCGCGGGCCGGGTACGGCGGGAGGGCGCCGGGGCGCGGCGAGGGACGGCCGAGTGGCCTCGCCTCCCGTAATTTTGCCTTGGTTTTTTTCATTATTTTTATTTTTTAATTAAAGGTTTAGCGGCCGGGCAGCTTTACTCCTACCCGGCGCGCCGCTGGCGGAAGAAGCGCCGTGCTCATCCTCCGGAGGACCCCAGGCTTTCCTTCCCCTCCATCAAACCAGGTAAATCCTCCCCGCCGCCGCTTGCTGGGCGAGGTTTTTTGGTGACGCCGTGCCCAGATAGCGCCGGCCGGCGGGGAATTCCGGTGAGGGGCGGGAAACCCTTCGGCTGAGCGCGCCGCGGCGGGGGAGCGTGCGAGCGGGGCTGGCCGAGGCGACGTCTCGGCGGTGCCGACGTTCCACGCTGATTTTTCTCTTCCCTTTCCCCCTCCCGGCTCCCGGCAGACGCCGATCAGACCCTGAAGAAGGAAGGGCTGATCTCTCAGGACGGCAGCAGCCTGGAAGCCCTGCTGAGGACCGACCCCCTGGAGAAACGCGCCCTCCCGGACCCCCGCATGGACGACGACAGCCTGGGCGAGTTCCCCGTCGCCAACAGCCGCGCGCGGAAGGTGCGGCGCGGCCGGGGTCCGCCCTCGGCGTGAGGACGGGGAGCTCCGGGGCGAAACGCCGCGTCTCCGCGACGCCCCTCTGAATTCCACCCCCTTCCCCTTCCCCTCCGCGTTCTCTGCCGTGCTGGAGCCGCGGCGGAAGGGTTCGGGATGGATTTGGGGGAGACGGGGGCGGGGCAGGGACGGCGCCGCCGGAGAGCGCTGTGGCTCCCTGGTAGAGAGGCGGAGGGTCGCTGCTTCACCAGCCGGGGGGGAGCTGCCCGCGTTCCGGGGAGGGGGCTTCTGGCCCCCCAAATTCAGGGGAGGGGAGCTTCCGGCCCCCCAAATTCAGGGGACGGGGCTTCTGGCCCCCCAATTCAGGGGAAGGGAGCTTCTGACCCCCCAAATTCAGGGGAAGGGAGCTTCTGGCCCCCCAAATTCAGGGGAAGGGAGCTTCTGACCCCCCAAATTCAGGGGAAGGGGGCTTCTGACCCCCCAATTCAGGGGAAGGGGGCTTCTGACCCCCCAAATTCAGGGGAAGGGAGCTTCTGGCCCCCCCAATTCAGGGGAAGGGGGCTTCCGGCCCCCCAAATTCAGGGCAAGGGAGCTTCTGGCCCCCCAAATTCAGGGGAAGGGGGCTTCTGGCCCCCCAAATTCAGGGGAAGGGAGCTTCTGGCCCCCCAAATTCAGGGCAAGGGAGCTTCTGGCCCCCCAAATTCAGGGGAAGGGAGCTTCTGGCCCCCCAAATTCAGGGGAAGGGAGCTTCTGATCCCCCAAATTCAGGGGAAGGGAGCTTCTAGCCCCCCAAATTCAGGGGAAGGGAGCTTCTGGCCCCCCAATTCAGGGGAAGGGAGCTTCTGCCCCCCAAATTCAGGGGAAGGGGGCTTCTGACCCCCCAATTCAGGGGAAGGGAGCTTCTGGCCCCCCAATTCAGGGGAAGGGAGCTTCTGGCCCCCCAATTCAGGGGAAGGGAGCTTCTGACCCCCCAAATTCAGGGGAAGGGAGCTTCTGCCCCCCAATTCAGGGGAAGGGGGCTTCTGATCCCCCAAATTCAGGGGAAGGGAGCTTCTGACCCCCCAATTCAGGGGAAGGGGGCTTCTGACCCCCCCAAATTCAGGGGAAGGGAGCTTCTGGCCCCCCAAATTCAGGGGAAGGGGGCTTCTGACCCCCCAAATTCAGGGGAAGGGAGCTTCTGGCCCCCCAAATTCAGGGGAAGGGAGCTTCTGCCCCCCAAATTCAGGGGAAGGGAGCTTCTGGCCCCCCCAAATTCAGGGGAAGGGGGCTTCTGGCCCCCCAAATTCAGGGGAAGGGGGCTCCTGGGCTGTTACAAATCACAGTCGATCCCCCCTTTCCTCCCTCCGCCGGACAATTTGGGTCCAGAGCCCCTTTTCACCCCGATTTGGCCCAACGCGGAGGTTTTTTTTTTTTTAAATATTTGAGCTCTGCCGAGCTCTGGAGCGGGATAAAGCTTCCCCGCTCCCCGTCCCTCGCCGTGTTTTGCCGTTAACGGACGCCGGGATCGTCGCAGCTCCCCTTTTCCCCTCCGACCCCCAAACCAGCCCTGACGCAGCTCCTTTTTTGCCTTTTTTTAACATTTTTTCCCCCGTCCGTGCGGTGGAAAGCCGCGGCTTAGCGTCTCGCAGCCCGGCTCGGCGCGGATTAGTCCGGCTCAGGCTGGCGGCCGCGTCCTGCGCCTTTTTCCTGTCGCGGTCCTCGCAGGCAAGCTGCTTTCCCTTACCCCGCTTCGTTAGCCGGGCTCTAACGAGAGGCGATACCCCGCAGACTTCAGCCTCGCCTCCCGAGGTAAATCCCCCCCGAGATAACCGCGGGGGCAGCGCAAGGCGTGCGATATTGCCCTGTCATTTTGCCAAAAACCCCGTATTTTCCCCTTTTTGAGCTTTTCTCCGGTGCTTTTCAGCATGGAACTTTTTTTCCACGCTTTGCCTCTTTTTCCCCTTTCCTCGCTTTTTCTTCAGGCATCTTCACGCCGTCCCGAGCCCTTCGGTGAGGTTTTTTTTTGGGATAAAATGCTCCGAATCCTCTCTCTGTCCCCCAAAAATACCGTGTTCTGTCTCCTCCTTCAGGTTTGGAAAAGATTCGGCTGCCGATGGGCGACCCGCGGCCGTGCTGATGCCTCCCCCTCCCCGGCTTTCCCCCTTTTCCCTCGCTCCGTGCTGAGGGCTTGTCCCTAACGCCCCCTCTCCTCTTTCCCAGCGGATTCTGGAGCCGGATGACTTCCTGGACGATTTGGATGACGAGGACTACGAGGAAGACACGCCGAAGCGGCGAGGGAAGGGGAAGGCCAAGGTGAGGGCGGTCCGCTTGCGTCCCGCTGTTGTTTCGGGGGCGATTCCCGGCGAATCCGGTGCCAGGCTCGGCCGCGCCTGGGAAAACCGGGATGCGTGCGGCCTGGGGGGCCAGGATGAGCGGAAAACGCACCGGAGGGCTGGGATAACTCGCGTCCGTTAGCCGCTAACGAACCTCAGTCACCGAAAACGGGCTCGGCGAGAGGGTGGCTCCCACGGATCTGCCCCTTCCCAAAGCGGGAAAGACGCGTCGGGGCATCCCGAGGGATTCGGGTCGCATCCCCGGGCGCCTCCGCGTCCGACCGCCGTTCCGGGCTGCACCCGCTGCGTGGCAGTGTCGGCTCGCGCTTTTCCGCGCCGCCGGATCCCCGCCACCGCCCGGGAGCCGCGGCGTTCCCTAAACCTCGGCTTTTTCCCCCGTTTTTCCCCAGGGCAAAGGCGTCAGCGGGGCTCGCAAGAAGCTGGACGCGGCGATTCTGGAGGACCGCGACAAACCCTACGCTTGCGACAGTGAGTACGGAAAGCTTTCCTCGCCGCGCGGGGCCCGGGAGCGGAGCCGGGCTGCCTTGCTTTGGGATCCGTCGGGCTGGCCCGCTGCGGTTTTTGGGCTTTAAACCTCAAAAACGGACGTTTCCGCGTCCGGGGGAGGGCGGTTTGAACCCCTCGGATTCGCAGCCTTCGTCCCGCGGCCACCCGGCGCGCGGAAACGCGGAGAAAGCCCTCCCTCCCTCCCCGCCGAGGCCGGACGCGGCCCCCCCCCCCCCACTCCTCCATTTTCCCAGCGGCGTTCCCCTTGGATCCGCGTCCCTCGGGCCGCTTTCGAAGCCGCAGCCGCCCCGCCCCGCCCCGCGCGCTCTCGTGCCTCGTTAGAGCCGCTTCGTTAAAGCCGCTTCCTGGGTTTGAAGGCGGGAAGGCCAGCGCCGCGCGCGGTTCTGCTCTGGCCGAGAGCCTCCGTGGCTCCGGGGTGCTTCCTCCTCCCCTCCCTCCTCCTCCTCCTCCTCCTCCAGCTGGGGAAGGGGAGTTAAAACCCAAAAACCCCCCAAAAAACGGCAATTGTGCAGGGAAACGGAGCGAAAGCGGGGCGAGCGAGGCTCAGAAACCACTTTTCTCTCTTCTTCCTCCTGTCCTGCGCGAGCTGACGCTGCCTTCTTCCCAAAAACCCCCCTCCACCCCCCGAGTCCTTGTGTTTTCCTCCCCCCCTTTTTTTTTTTTTTTTTTTTTTTTTTTTTTTTTTTCCTCCTCGCTGGGAAACGTGCGTCTGTCGCTTGGCCGGCGTGCGCGAGCGTGCGCTGGGGTGCGTGCCTGTGTTTTCTCACGACTCTCTTTCTGTGTTTCAGATAGTTACAAACAAAAGCATACCTTGAAACCTCCCGATCGAGGTAGTCCACTCTCTCTCTGCTTTTTTTTTTTTTTTTAAATTTATTTTTTTTATTTCCTTCCTGCCTTTCTTCTCCTCTAATTCAGGTCGTTTGGTTGTGTTTTTTTTTTCCACCCGACCTCGCTTGGAGCCTGCGGGAAAGGGGCCGGGGCGGGGTGGGGAAAGGGGGAACGCGGGAGGAAGGGGGAGGGAGAAGCCAAAGGCCGCCGGGCGAACGTCAGAGCCGGCAGCGGGACTCGGCGCCTCCTCTCCGGGCTCGCTTGACCCTTTTCCAGCGGGGAAGAGCGGTCGTGCGTGCCGGCGGAGCGGCCTCCCGGGTGGGAAAACAAAGATCAATCCCCGCGCCCCCCCCCCCCGCCGCGGAGAAAACGCCCCGCTTCCACCAAACCCCGCGCCCGGGACGCGCCGCCGCCGCCGCCTTTTGGAGAGCCGCCGGAGCGCGTCGCCGCTTCTCTCGCCAAAAAAAAAAAAATAAAAACCCCACGGTTTTGGTTAAAAACGGCCCCCGGAACGGGTCGGCTGCGGGCGCGGGTTGGATTTCGGCAGCCGAGCCGCGGAACCGAGGTCGTCTTCGCCACGGCTCCTCGTCCTCGCGCCGGGCGGGACAAACCCGGCTGGTGTTTGGATTCCGGCCCGCCCGGGGTTTTTTTTTTTTTGGGGGGGAAAAGGTCAATTTGAAACCCCGCGGCGGGGGGGGAGGAACAGAACACGCCGCCTGCCAGCTCCGCGTGGTTGCTCACGGGGCCGACCCCGTCGTGCCCCGGGTTGGCTCCGGAAAGCCGGAATTTCATGTAATCGTCTTGTAATTGCTGGGTTTTTCGGGCTGCTTTCCGCCCCCCTCCGCCGCGCTCGCGCCGCTTTGCCGAGCCGCTCCGCTCCCGCCGGCGCCGAGCGTTTTCGCCCGGGGCGGGGAGCGTCCCGCGGGGAATCGCCACGGCTTTTATCCCGAAAAACCGGTGCCGGCTGTGCCGGGCTCTCGCGGAGGGTTCAAACGCGAGCGGACCGAGCCGGGCTGCTTTCCCCCCGTATTTTTGGGGCGAGTCGCTGGTGTGAGAGGGGACTCAGCCCTGCTGGGGTTTCCCCAGGCTCCGAGCGAGCCTGGAAGCGGATCCCGAAAAATCCGGGATGTTACGGAAAAGCTCCAGGCACGGGAAATCTCCCCCCCCCCGCCCCCAAGCGACTTTTTTCCCTGATTCGCCTGGATGCGGCGGAAAGATGTAGGGAAAACCCGCTGCTGAATCCGTCCACCGGGCCCCGTGAATCCTGCTCCGGGTTTTTTTTTTGGGAGATTTCACCCCAATCCGTATCCTGGTGTCCTTCCTCCGCCGTGCCGGCGGCAGGAGGGTGCGAGGCCGGTGCCGGCTTCCCGCTCCTCCCGCCCGCGCCGGTCTGGGGCTGGAAGCGGATTTTGGGGTGTCGGAGCCTCACGCCTAAAAATCTGCCCCCAAAAAACCCGGAAAACCGGGAACGGTGAGCTGGGAGAGCCCGTTCCCCAGCACGGAAAGTGTTTTCCCGTCGGAGATCTCCGTGGGCTGCCGGCCCGAGGCGGAAAGCTCCCGACGCCGCAGGAAAGGGGGTGGAAAATGGGGAAATCCATGGATTTTGGGGCGGCGGGGGATTTCCCGCCCCGCTCGGGCCGGGTGGAGCCGAGGAGCCCGTTTCCCTCCTCGCCGCCCCAAAACCGGGAATTTCCCCCTTGCGCGCGTTGAAGCCGGCCCCCGTTTTTACCCCGAGGGTTTTTGGGTGGGGGATTGCCCCCCTCCGCCGCTTTCCGGCCGAGTTTTGCCGCTTGGATTGCTCCCCGCCTGATCTCGCTGCTTGATGGGGGCTGTAGAGCCGCGCTTAACGAGCCGCCGTCGTTATCCGGACGCGGCGGGTGTTGGATTGCCCGGCCTCCCTCGGTGGGACGCGCAGGGGAGGCCGCGCCGCCGCTCCGCGCCCCATCCGGAGCCGCGATCCCGGTCGTTGGGCCGGTTTTAGGTGGATTTTAAGAAATTCCCGGTGATTTTGAGGCAGGAGGGGCGCGGCCGTCGGCGCTCAGAGCCCGGAGGCGGCGCCGGGGGATGCCGGCTGATTTTGGGGTGCGGGGGGTCTCGCTCCCCGCCGGGGCGAGCCTCACGCTTTTCCCGTTTCTCTCCGTAGTCTGCGGAAAACGCTACAAGAACCGGCCGGGATTGAGCTACCACTACGCTCACTCCCACCTGGCCGAGGAGGAGGGCGACGACAAGGACGACTCGCAGCCCCCCACGCCCGTCTCGCAGCGATCCGAGGAGCAGAAATGTAAGCGAAACGCAAAACCCCCCTCGGGGAAAAAGGCGCCGGAGCCGGGAAATCGCCCGCGAAACGCAAAACCCCCCTCGGGGAAAAAGGCGCCGGAGCCGGGAAATCGCCCGCGAAACGCAAAATCCCCCTTGGGGAAAAAGGCGCCGGAGCCGGGAAATCGCCCGCGAAACGCAAAATCCCCCTTTGGGGAAAAAGGCGCCGGAGCCGGGAAATCGCCCGCGAAACGCAAAATCCCCCTTTGGGGAAAAAGGCGCCGGAGCCGGGAAATCGCCCGCGAAACGCAAAATCCCCCTTGGGGAAAAAGGTGCCGGAGCCGGGCACCCGCGAAGCGCAAAATCCCCCTTTGGGGAAAAAGGTGCCGGAGCCGGGAAATCGCCCGCGAAACGCAAAATCCCCCTCGGGGAAAAAGGCGCCGGAGCCGGGCGCCCGCGAAACGCAAAATCCCCCTTTGGGGAAAAAGGCGCCGGAGCCAGGAAATCGCCCGCGAAACGCAAAATCCCCCTTTGGGGAAAAAGGCGCCGGAGCCGGGAAATCGCCCGCGAAACGCAAAATCCCCCTTTGGGGAAAAAGGCGCCGGAGCCGGGAAATCGCCCGCGCCGCCGCGGCGGGAGCGAGCGGAATCCCTTCCGCGAGGCTTTCGAGCGCCGTGGTGTCGCCCCGGCGCGTGGGGATCTCCGGGAAAGGCGCTCCGAGCGGCGCGGTTTGCGTCGTGGAGCCGTTTTTTTTTCCCCGTTTGCGGCGCGGCTGATCCGTCTCCGCGTTTCCAGCCAAGAAGGGACCGGACGGGTTGGCGCTGCCCAACAACTACTGCGACTTCTGCCTGGGGGACTCCAAAATCAACAAGAAGACGGGGCAGCCCGAGGAGCTGGTCTCGTGCTCCGACTGCGGGCGATCAGGTAACGGGAGGATCCCCGCTCCGCGCGGAAACCCCGCCCGGCTCCTCGCCCGCGGAGGAGCGGGGAGGGGTTCGGGTGGGAGCGGGGGAGGAACCCGGATTTTCCTGCGTTTTGTGCCGTCCCGCGCTGCGCAGGGCACCCCTCCTGCCTGCAGTTCACCCCGGTGATGATGGCGGCCGTCAAGACGTACCGCTGGCAGTGCATCGAGTGCAAGTGCTGCAACATCTGCGGCACCTCCGAGAACGACGTGAGTGCCCCCCCCGAAACCGACCGAGTGCCCCCCACCCCAAAACTGACCAGAGTGCCCCCCAAAACTGACCAGAGTGCCCCCCAAAACTGACCAGAGTGCCCCAAAAACCGACCGGAGTGCCCCCCAAAAACTGACCAGAGTGCCCCAAAAACCGACCGGAGTGCCCCCCCCCAAAACCGACCAGAGTGCCCCCCACCCCAAAACTGACCAGAGTGCCCCCCAAAAACTGACCAGAGTGCCCCAAAAACCGACCGGAGTGCCCCCCACCCCAAAACCGACCAGAGTGCCCCAAAAACCGACCGGAGTGCCCCCCACCCCAAAACCGACCAGAGTGCCCCAAAAACCGACCGGAGTGCCCCCCCCCAAACCGACCGGAGTGCCCCCCACCCCAAAACTGACCGGCGTGCCCCCCAAAAACTGACCAGAGTGCCCCAAAAACCGACCGGAGTGCCCCCTCCCAAAACCGACCGGAGTGGCCCCCACCCCAAAACTGACCAGAGTGCCCCCCAAAAACTGACCAGAGTGCCCCAAAAACCGACCGGAGTGCCCCCCCCCAAAACCGACCGGAGTGCCCCCCACCCCAAAACTGACCAGAGTGCCCCCCAAAAACTGACCAGAGTGCCCCAAAAACCGACCGGAGTGCCCCCCACCCCAAAACCGACCAGAGTGCCCCCCAAAACTGACCAGAGTGCCCCAAAAACCGACCGGAGTGCCCCCCACCCCAAAACCGACCAGAGTGCCCCCCCCGAAACCGACCGGAGTGCCCCCCACCCCAAAACCGACCGGAGTGCCCCCCCCCAAACCGACCGGAGTGCCCCCCCCCAAAACCAACCGGAGTGCCCCCCCCCCCAAAAACTGACCAGAGTGCCCCCCCCAAAAACCGACCGGAGTGCCCCAAAAACTGACAGGAGTGCCCCAAGACCCACTGGAATATCCCCAAAAACCTCCAGAATACCCCCAAAACCAGCTGGAGTACCCCCAAAACCAGCTGGAGTACCCCCCAAACTGATGGGAGTACCCCCAAAACCTACTGGGAATACCCCAAAAAATGAGAGTGCCCCCAAAAACTGACTGGAGTACCCCCAAAAACCGACCGGAGTGCCCCAAAAACTGACCGGAGTGCCCCAAGACCCACTGGAATATCCCCAAAAACCTCCAGAATACCCCCAAAACCAGCTGGAGTACCCCCAAAACCAGCTGGAGTACCCCCCAAACTGATGGGAGTACCCCCAAAACCTACTGGGAATACCCCAAAAAATGAGAGTGCCCCCAAAAACTGACTGGAGTACCCCCAAAAACCGACCGGAGTGCCCCAAAAACTGACCGGAGTGCCCCAAGACCCACTGGAATATCCCCAAAAACCTCCAGAATACCCCCAAAACCAGCTGGAGTACCCCCAAAACCAGCTGGAGTACCCCCCAAACTGATGGGAGTACCCCCAAAACCTACTGGGAATACCCCAAAAAATGAGAGTGCCCCCAAAAACTGACTGGAGTACCCCCAAAAACCGACCGGAGTGCCCCCAAAAACTGACCGGAGTGCCCCCCAAAACTGACCGGAGTGCCCCCCAAAACTGACTGGAGTACCCCCAAAACTGACCGGAGTGCCCCCCAAAACTGACCGGAGTGCCCCCCAAAACTGACTGGAGTGCCCCCAAAACTGACCGGAGTGCCCCCCAAAACTGACTGGAGTACCCCCAAAACTGACCAGAGTGCCCCCCAAAAACTGACCGGAGTGCCCCAAGACCCACTGGAATACCCCCAAAAACCTCCAGAATACCCCCAAAACCAGCTGGAGTACCCCCAAAATGATGGGAGTACCCCTAAAAACCGCCGGAATACCCCAAAAAATGAGAGTACCCCCCAAAACTGACCGGAGTGCCCCCCAAAACTGACCAGAGTGCCCCAAAAACCGACCGGAGTGCCCCAAGACCCACTGGAATATCCCCAAAAACCTCCAGAATACCCCCAAAACCAGCTGGAGTACCCCCCAAACTGATGGGAGTACCCCCAAAACATACTGGAATACCCCAAAAAACGAGAGTACCCCCAAAAACTGACAGGAGTGCCCCCAGAAACCGACCGGAGTGCCCCAAGACCCACTGGAATACCCCCAAAAACC
The DNA here is from genome assembly GCF_036417535.1 of Chlamydotis macqueenii. NCBI lineage: Eukaryota > Metazoa > Chordata > Aves > Otidiformes > Otididae > Chlamydotis > Chlamydotis macqueenii. The sequence goes on from NW_028239243.1 coordinate 93,417, forward strand.
TCCAGAATACCCCCAAAACCAGCTGGAGTACCCCCAAAATTATGGGAGTACCCCTAAAAACTGCTGGAATACCTCAAAAAATGAGAGTACCCCCAAAACCAACCGGAGTACCCCCAAAACTGACCAGAGTACCCCCAAAACTGACCAGAGTACCCCAAAACTGACCGGAGTGCCCCAAGACCCACTGGAATACCCCCAAAAACCTCCAGAATATCCCCAAAACCAGCTGGAGTACCCCCAAAAATGATGGGAGTACCCCTAAAAACCGCCGGAATACCCCAGAAAATGAGAGTACCCCCAAAACTGACCGGAGTGCCCCCAAAAACTGACCAGAGTACCCCCAAAACTGACCGGAGTGCCCCCCAAAACTGACCGGAGTGCCCCAAGACCCACTGGAATACCCCCAAAAAACCTCCAGAATACCCCCAAAACCAGCTGGAGTACCCCCAAAATTATGGGAGTACCCCTAAAAACTGCCAGAATACCCCAAAAAATGAGAGTGCCCCCAAAAACTGACCGGAGTACCCCAAAAACTGACCGGAGTGCCCCCAAAAACTGACCGGAGTGCCCCAAGACCCACTGGAATATCCCCAAAAACCTCCAGAATACCCCCAAAACCAGCTGGAGTACCCCCAAAATGATGGGAGTACCCCTAAAAACCGCCGGAATACCCCAAAAAATGAGAGTACCCCCAAAAACTGACCGGAGTGCCCCCCAAAAACTGACCGGAGTGCCCCCCAAAACTGACCGGAGTGCCCCAAGACCCACTGGAATACCCCCAAAAACCTCCAGAATACCCCCAAAACCAGCTGGAGTACCCCCAAAATTATGGGAGTACCCCTAAAAACCGCTGGAATACCCCAAAAAATGAAAGTACCCCCCCAAACCAGCAGAATACCCCCCAAAACCAACCGGAATACCCCCAAAACTGACGAGAGTACCCCCCCAAACTGACCGGAGTACCCCCAAAATGATGGGAGTACCCCCAAAACCTACTGGAATACCCCAAAAAATGAGAGTACCCCCCAAAACCAACCGGAGTACCCCCAAACTGACCGGAGCGCCCCCAAAACTGATGAGAGTACCCCCCCAAACTGACCGGAGTACCCCCAAAATGATGGGAGTACCCCCAAAACCTACTGGAATACCCCAAAAAATGAGAGTGCCCCCCCAAAACTGACCAGAGTACCCCCAAAACTGACCGGAGCGCCCCCAAACTGACCGGAGCGCCCCCAAAAGCCGTGAGAGGACGTCCCGCCTGGCTCTCGGGAGCGGGGAGGGAGTGAAAAGCCGGCGGGGTTGGTGAGCGGCCCCTCGCTTTGGCGGCCGTGGGGTGCGGCCGGGGATTTGGGGGGAACCCTGGGGGGGGCTGACCGTCCGCGGGGCGCCGGAGGGGCTTTTGGGGGGAAATCCGCGGATTTCGATAATCTGTGGAACACGGCGGGGTCTTTTTTTTGGGGGGAACAGGCGGCGGGCGCGGCAGTCCGGGGGGCGTCCCGCGTGTCTCCGGTCGCCGCGGCGGAGCAGGGAGGGCGCGGGGAGGAGCCCCCGTCCCGCCGCGGTTTCGTTTTTAACCCGAATCCGCGTCAAATCGCCCCGATTTCCGCGTTTCTTCCCCCGCGCGCAGGACCAGCTGCTCTTCTGCGACGACTGCGACCGCGGGTACCACATGTACTGCCTCACCCCGCCCATGTCGGAGCCCCCGAAGGTGAGCGCCCCAAAACGCCCCCGCCCCGCGCCCCCCGCCGCGGGAACGGGCCGGGCCCGCCGGGGTTCGCCCCGAAACGCGCCCTCGCGCCCCAGAAACCCGTCACGGTGCCCCTCGCGCCCCAAAACGCCCCCTCGCGCCCCAAAAACCCATCACGGTGCCCCCTCGTGCCCCAAAACGCACCCTCGCGCCCCAGAAACCCGTCACGGTGCCCCCTCGCGCCCCGAAACGCCCCCTCACGCCCCAGAAACCCGTCACGGTGCCCCCTCGCGCCCCGAAACGCCCCCTCGCGCCCCAGAAACCCGTCACGGTGCCCCCTCGCGCCCCGAAACGCCCCCTCGCGCCCCAAAAACCCGTCACGGTGCCCCCTCGCGCCCCGAAACGCCCCCTCACGCCCCAGAAACCCGTCACGGTGCCCCCTCGCGCCCCGAAACGCCCCCTCACGCCCCAAAAACCCGTCACGGTGCCCCCTCGCGCCCCAAAACGCCCCCTCGCGCCCCAGAAACCCGTCACGGTGCCCCCTCGCGCCCCGAAACGCCCCCTCACGCCCCAAAAACCCGTCACGGTGCCCCCTCGCGCCCCAGAAACCCGTCACGGTGCCCCCTCGCGCCCCGAAACGCCCCCTCGCGCCCCAGAAACCCGTCACGGTGCCCCCTCGCGCCCCAAAACGCCCCCTCGCGCCCCAGAAACCCGTCACGGTGCCCCCTCGTGCCCCAAAACGCGTCACGGTGCCCCCTCGCGCCCCAAAAACCCGTCACGGTGCCCCCTCGCGCCCCGAAACGCCCCCTCGCGCCCCGAAACGCCCCCTCGCGCCCCAGAAACCCGTCACGGTGCCCCCTCGCGCCCCAAAACGCCCCCTCGCGCCCCAAAAACCCATCACGGTGCCCCCTCGCGCCCCAGAAACCGTCACGGTGCCCCCTCGTACCCCCGAAACGCCCCCTCGCGCCCCAAAAACCCGTCACGGTGCCCCCTCGCGCCCCGAAACGCCCCCTCGCGCCCCAGAAACCCGTCACGGTGCCCCCCTCGCGCCCCGAAACGCGCCCTCGCGCCCCCAGAAACCCGTCACGGTGCCCCCTCGCGGCCCCAAAATGCCCCCTCGCGCCCCAAAAACCCGTCACGGTGCCCCCTCGCGCCCCGAAAAGCCCCCTCGCGCCCCAAAAACCCGTCACGGTGCCCCCTCGCGCCCCAAAAACCCGTCACGGTGCCCCCTCGCGCCCCGAAACGCCCCCTCGCGCCCCAGAAACCCGTCACGGTGCCCCCTCGCGCCCCAAAACGCCCCCTCGCGCCCCAGAAACCCGTCACGGTGCCCCCTCGCGCCCCGAAACGCCCCCTCGCGCCCCAAAAACCCGTCACGGTGCCCCCTCGCGCCCCGAAACGCCCCCTCGCGCCCCAGAAACCCGTCATGGTGCCCCCTCGCGCCCCGAAACGCCCCCTCGCGCCCCAGAAACCCGTCACGGTGCCCCCTCGCGCCCCAAAAACCCGTCACGGTGCCCCCTCGCGCCCCCGAAACGCCCCCTCGCGCCCCAGAAACCCGTCATGGTGCCCCCTCGCGCCCCGAAACGCCCCCTCGCGCCCCAGAAACCCGTCACGGTGCCCCCTCGCGCCCCAAAAACCCGTCACGGTGCCCCCTCGCGCCCCAAAACGCCCCCTCGCGCCCCAGAAACCCGTCACGGTGCCCCCCTCGCGCCCCAAAACGCCCCCCTCGCGCCCCAGAAACCCGTCACGGTGCCCCCTCGCGCCCCAAAACGCCCCCTCGCGCCCCAAAAACCCGTCACGGTGCCCCCTCGCGCCCCAAAATGCCCCCTCGCGCCCCAAAAACCCGTCACGGTGCCCCCTCGCGCCCCAAAATGCCCCCTCGCGCCCCAAAAACCCGTCACGGTGCCCCCTCGCGCCCCAAAACGCCCCCTCGCGCCCCAGAAACCCGTCACAGTGCCCCTCGCGCCCCAAAACGCCCCCTCGCGCCCCAAAAACCTGTCACGGTGCCCCCTCGCGCCCCAAAACGCCCCCTCGCGCCCCAGAAACCCGTCACGGTGCCCCCTCGCGCCCCAAAAACGCGTCACGGTGCCCCCTCGCACCCCAAAACGCCCCCTCGCGCCCCAAAAACCCGTCACGGTGCCCCCTCGCACCCCAAAACGCCCCCTCGCGCCCCAAAAACCCGTCACGGTGCCCCCTCGCGCCCCAAAGTGCCCCCTCGCGCCCCAAAAACCCGTCACGGTGCCCCCTCGCGCCCCAAAACGCCCCCTCGCGCCCCAAAAACCTGTCACGGTGCCCCCTCGCGCCCCAGAAACCCGTCACGGTGCCCCCCTCGCGCCCCAAAACGCCCCCTCGCGCCCCAAAACGCCCCCTCGCGCCCCAGAACCCGTCACGGTGCCCCCTCGCGCCCCAAAACGCCCCCCTCGCGCCCCAGAAACCCGTCACGGTGCCCCCTCGCGCCCCAAAACGTCCCCTCGCGCCCCAGAAACCCGTCACGGTGCCCCCTCGCGCCCCAAAACGCCCCCTCGCGCCCCAGAAACCCGTCACGGTGCCCCCCTCGCGCCCCAAAACGCCCCCTCGCGCCCCAGAAACCCGTCACGGTGCCCCCTCGCGCCCAAAACGCCCCCTCGCGCCCCAGAAACCCGTCACGGTGCCCCTCGCGCCCCAAAACGCCCCCTCGCGCCCCAGAAACCCCGTCACGGTGCCCCCTCGCGCCCCCAGAAACCCGTCACGGTGCCCCCTCGCGCCCCAAAAACCCGTCACGGTGCCCCCCTCGCGCCCCAAAACGCCCCCTCGCGCCCCAGAAACCCGTCCACGGTGCCCCCTCGCGCCCCAAAACGCCCCCTCGCGCCCCAGAAACCCGTCACGGTGCCCCCTCGCGCCCCAAAATGCCCCCTCGCGCCCCAAAAACCCGTCACGGTGCCCCCTCGCGCCCCAAAATGCCCCCTCGCGCCCCAAAAACCCGTCACGGTGCCCCCTCGCGCCCCAAAACGCCCCCTCGCGCCCCAAAAACCTGTCACGGTGCCCCCTCGCGCCCCAAAACGCCCCTCGCGCCCCAGAAACCTGTCACGGTGCCCCCTCGCGCCCCAAAAACGCGTCACGGTGCCCCCTCGCGCCCCAAAACGCCCCCTCGCGCCCCAGAAACCCGTCACGGGTGCCCTCTCGCGCCCCAAAAACCCGTCACGGTGCCCCCTCGCGCCCCAGAAACCCGTCACGGTGCCCCCTCGCGCCCCAAAACGCCCCCTCGCGCCCCAGAAACCCGTCACGGTGCCCCCCTCGCGCCCCAAAACGCCCCCTCGCGCCCCAGAAACCCGTCACGGTGCCCCCTCGCGCCCCCGAAACGCCCCCTCGCCCCCCAGAAACCCGTCACGGTGCCCCCTTGCGCCCCAAAACGCCCCCTCGCGCCCCCAAAAACCCGTCACGGTGCCCCCTCGCGCCCCAAAACGCCCCCTCGCGCCCCAAAAACCCGTCACGGTGCCCCCTCGCGCCCCGAAACGCCCCCTCGCGCCCCAAAAACCCGTCACGGTGCCCCCTCGCGCCCCAAAACGCCCCCTCGCGCCCCAAAAACCCATCACGGTGCCCCCTCGCGCCCCAGAAACCCGTCACGGTGCACCTCGCGCCCCGAAACGCCCCCTCGCGCCCCAAAAACCCGTCACGGTGCCCCTCGCGCCCCGAAACGCCCCCCTCGCGCCCCAGAAACCCGTCACGGTGCCCCCTCGCGCCCCAAAAACCCGTCACGGTGCCCCCTCGCGCCCCAAAACGCCCCCTCGTGCCCCAGAAACCCGTCACGGTGCCCCTCGCGCCCCCGAAACGCCCCCTCGCGCCCCAGAAACCCGTCACGGTGCCCCCTCGCGCCCCAAAAACGCGTCACGGTGCCCCCTCGCGCCCCAAAAAACCCGTCACGGTGCCCCCTCGCGCCCCAAAACGCCCCCTCGCGCCCCAGAAACCGTCACGGTGCCCCTTCGCGCCCCAAAACGCCCCCTCGCGCCCCAAAAACCCGTCACGGTGCCCCCTCGCGCCCCAAAACGCCCCCTCGCGCCCCAGAAACCCGTCACGGTGCCCCCTCACGCCCCGAAACGCCCCCTCGCGCCCCAAAAACCCGTCACGGTGCCCCCTCGCGCCCCAAAACGCCCCCTCGCGCCCCAAAAACCCATCACGGTGCCCCCTCGCGCCCCAAAACGCCCCCTCGCGCCCCAAAAACCCGTCACGGTGCCCCCTCGCGCCCCAAAACGCCCCCTCGCGCCCCAAAATTCTGTCCGTGGTGCCCCCTCGCGCCCCAAGACGGCTCCGTCTCGGCCGGGAAAGCCGAGGGGAATCCCTCCTCTTCCTCCCGCCCTGTCGCGTGCTGACTCGGGGTCGAAGCAAAAAAAAAAACCGAAAAAACCCCAAAACCAACCCAAAACCAACCCCCCAAATCCGGCTGGCCGCTGGTTAATTAGCCCAGCGGTTAATTATCAGCCCCTCTCCCGGCTGCCTTCGCTCGAAGGTTAACGAGGAAGAGGAAGGCTTGTGGGTTCACCGCCCGGCCCTCCTCCCCGCGACCCCTAACGAGGCCGTGACCCCTAACGAGGCCGTGACCCCTAACGAGGCCGTGACCCCTAACGAGGCCGCGACCCCTAACGAGGCCGCGACCCCTAACGAGGCCGTGACCCCTAACGAGGCCGCGACCCCTAACGAGGCCGCGACCCCTAACGAGGCCGTGAGCCCTAACGAGGCCGTGACCCCTAACGAAGGCGCGACCCCTAACGAAGGCGTGACCCCTAACGAGGCTGCGACCCCTAACGAGGCTGTGAGCCCTAACGAGGCCGTGACCCCTAATGAAGGCGCGACCCCTAACGAAGGCGTGACCCCTAACGAGGCTGCGACCCCTAACGAGGCTGCGACCCCTAACGAGGCCGTGACCCCTAAATGAAGCCACGACCCCTAACGAGGCTGCGACCCCTAACGAAGGCGTGACCCCTAACGAGGCCGCGACCCCTAACGAGGCCGCGACCCCTAATGAGGCCGCGACCCCTAACGAGGCTGTGACCCCTAACGAGGCCGCGAGCCCTAACGAGGCCGCGAGCCCTAACGAGGCCATGACCCCTAACGAGGCCGCGAGCCCTAACGAGGCCGCGAGCCCTAATGAGGCTGTGACCCCTAACGAGGCTGTGACCCCTAACGAGGCCGCGAGCCCTAATGAGGCTGTGACCCCTAATGAGGCTGTGACCCCTAACGAGGCTGTGACCCCTAACGAAGGCTGTGACCCCTAACGAAGGCCGTGACCCC